>NW_007727095.1:60695-196921 GCF_000696425.1 Galeopterus variegatus
ATGTGGGATCCGAACCCTCGGGCAGGAGCGCCGCCGCGCTTCCCAAGCGGCGCACTATCCAGTGCGCCACCGGGCCGGCCCCAGTAATTGATCCTTTTCCTTACCTCTTCAGGCCTAGGAATTGTAATGGCTATGCTAGATCTGAACTGCACTCTCCGATATGGTAGCTCTTAGCAACATGTGGCTATTTAAGCAAATTAAAAGTAAAATTAAGAATTTAATGGTTTAGTCACCACATTTTAAGTGCTCAATAGCCACATATAGTCATATGTGGCTACCATATTAGACAGTGTAGATGTAGAACATTTCCATTGCAAAAAATCTACTAGACACTGTTGAGGTGCTTTACCATCTTGACTTGTTTTCCCTTAACCATGCTCACCTCTTGTAACTGGTATCTTCATAAACTCCTCAATTATCCCCTTTGGAGGAGTACTCAGTATGGACTGATGCTGGATCACAGTTTCATTAACAGAACATCTGTTTCCTGGTGAGGATTGTGACATCAATGAAATATATCTTAGCTATTCATCCTTAAAATTTGAACCTTAATTTGTCATCTAAATTGTGCATAGCTTGTGAAATTCACATTCAAAAGATAGTGGCTTTGAGGCTGGCTCGTGGCTCACTCGGTAGAGTGCGGTGCTGATAACACCAAGGCCATGGGTTCAGATCCTATATAGGGATGGCCGGTTTGCTCACTGGCTGAGCTTGGTGCTGACAACACCAAGTCAAGGGTTAAGATCCCCTTACCGGTCATCTTTTAAAAAAAAAAAAAAAAGATAGTGGCTTTGGTGTTACCAAAGTGGTATTTCTTGTTACTCTTCAATCCCTGGAAACCTTAATAGTATCTTGAGATTCTACAAGTATCAAGATGATTATTATTAACTATCACTGTTGACATCTTTTTTTTCTTTTAAAGATGACTGATGAGGGTGACTTGGTGTTGTCAGCACCACACTCTCCCAAGTGAGCTAACCGGCCATCCCTATATAGGGATCCGAACCCTTGGCCTTGGTGTTATCAGCACCACACTCTCCCAAGGGAGCCACGGGCCGGCCCTAATGTTAATGTCTTGATGGACTTAGTATGGCACACAATCCTTTTTCTCTAAATATTTTATTAAGTTTGTATATGAATGAACGTGAAAGGTGATTAATGTAAAAACTGAGTAGCGAATAGAAACCTAAGTGTGTGGAGAGGAAAATGTTAGCTCTGTTAGATGAATGCTCTGAGAAGAAGACAAGATGAATAAAGGGTTGTAGACTAACTTTAGCTTTCCTGAGACTTTATAAAAGAGCCCTTTCTGGGTAAGTCATTGGTTACAGCTAGGAGTGAGTCTTGGAAAGGGCTGACCACAGCCAGGCAGGCATCTGGCAAGGCTATCAGTGGGCTAGTTATTAGGTAATTGGCAGAAATATGATCAGCTGGCGAGGGAATGCTGTTGTGTATTTCCTCTTTCTAAGTTCACCACAGCCTACCCCCAGTGTTGAGCAGATCAAAACAGAACACTACTAGCTCAGTTGTTTAGAGCACGGTGTTGTGACACCAAGGTTAAGGGTTCAGATCCCTGTACCAGCAAGCCATTACAACAAAAAACAAACAAAAAAACCAGAACACTATGAAATGAGTATTGTAGTGTCAGAATTCTAACCTAGATCTGACTCCAAAACCCGTGTTACACCTTTAATTATGCTACCACTGAGATCATGCCATCAACTATTATTTCATTACTTTTGGGGGAAGAAAAGGGTGAGGGAAGGTCATCAAGAGCATGTGAATGTGTGCAGATATAAATTAGTAGTGCAGTAGTACCTATTCTCTTGAGCACTTCCCAGTACGGCGCATTATGAGTAATTGGGCTTGTTCTACCTAGAGAAATTACCCACATTTGCTATAAGTGATTACTAGATTAAGCATGCCCTCCACCTCTAATCATATATATGCATCATGCTCAGCTAAGGAATTATTCATCTCTCAAGCTCTACTCATTAGAGCACTTAAAAGTTTTGTCAGCAAATTTACTCTGTGCCTTTGGAGGAGTACTCTGTATGGACTGGTGCTGGATCACAGTTTCATTAACAGTAATCTGCAGCAGTTGAAGAAGTAGGCCAGATTGAGAACTGAAGTTGGGCGATAATTTTTGCTTCTCCATTTCATCTTTGAGTATTTTTGTTCTAAAATTCTAGTATGGAACTCTAGGTAATTATGAGAGTTAATGAACAGGTCTCTTTCTCTTTTAGTGATTGTATTTTTTTACTAAACAAAAACCTAGTTAAGGAGGGAAAAGAATTTCTTATTTTGAATCTACTCTGGGTCAGGGTCTCAAAAACAGTATATCATACTAGTGAGGATACAGAAATAAGGTTAAGAACAACTGTTCTAGGATATGTTCTTAAAAGGCCAGTGCTGTCACTTCTTTTTCACACTTTCTGAATTTTATTTTATTTTATTTTATTTATTTTTTGATTTGTTTTGTGTTTTGTTTTTGTCTTGGCAGCTGGCCAGTTGTACTTTTTGAATTTTACAACTGCATTTTTCTTCTTTCTGCAGCTTTAATCCTTCCTAGTGATCTTCAGGTTGGTGGCATATATCAGATAATTTACGGTGCCCAGGCATTTCCTTGGTCTTCTCTTTCAGTGATCTCACACCTTGAAGTCCTGGCTTATTTCGTATGCATTTTTTGTGATCCCAAACCCAACCTCAAGCATCCCATGCCTGTTCTGGGACTCATCCAACATGGCATCTTCTGGAAAACACTTCCATATGGCAGCCCCAAATGTAACCAACCACTTTCTCCCTGTATGGGGGAAGCCTGTGCTCTTTGGAGAGTTTGATGAAGAGAACTAGTTATTAAGGTGGGTTCTTAATCATAGGGACCATTCAATAATGTCTAGGTTTACATTAAGTCTAAACTAGGGTCTGGCTGGTTAGCTCACTTGGGAGTGTATGGTGCTGATGACACCAGAGTCAAGTGTTTGGATCCCCATACCAGCCAGCTGCTAAAAAAAAAAAAAAGACTAAACTAAGCATTTTAATTGCAGTAATAAAGAAGGGGACATAAAATAGCATTAGGCTGGCAACTAAGGTCATGAATCCTGGCTAATCACATTTGGACTTCATGTTTAAAGAGAGAAGGAGAATTTCTAGAGCAGAAATTATGAAATTTATAATCAGCTTTAGCGTAGGCTGAGATTTCCTTGGATGTCAATAATTATGTAGTAAGAAGAGTTCTGTCATTCCACAGTTTTGTTACACTACTGTTCACTTATCTGTCTTGAACATTAATGTAAAGCACTTGGTTGGGAAGGGACAGTTCATTGACTGAGGGAAAGAATTGTGTCTGTCGGGTACACTTCTTTATCTCCAAACATAGTAAATGCTCAATAAATACTTGTCGGATAGAGGTCCACTCTGGCACTTAAATAAATTATATTTGAGTATTACTATAGTGCCTACCATGCACAATCAGATGCCAATAATTCCTATAATTACTTGTGTATGGGGGAAGCATTTAAAAAAATTTTTTTTATAACTCCTATGCATTAAAAAAAAAACCTACCATGCACAATCAGATGCCAATAATTCCTATAATTACTTGTGTATGGGGGAAGCATTTTAAAAAATTTTTTTTTATAACTCCTATGCATTAAAAAAAAAAATTTTTTTTTTTTAAAAGATGACCGATAAGGGGATCTTAACCCTTGACTTGGTGTTGTCAGCACCACGCTCACCCAGTGAGCAAACCGGCCATCCCTATATGGGATCCAAACCCGTAGCCTTGGTGTTATCAGCACCGCACTCTCCCAAGTGAGCCATGGGCCAGCCTGCATTAAAAATTTTTTAAACTCCTGTTTGAGTCTCTTAAATTCAACTGCCTTGACCTGGGTAAAGGTGGTAGACTTCCTGGTGTCATTCCTAGCTTTATGGAATAGACCTGAACCTTCTCCCTAGTTGCAATTTCCAGCTAATTCTCATCCTCTTTTGCTCAACAATGGCCCATGGTTACCCCATATCCTTTGGAGATGAAATAAGTTAACTGTGCCAAAAGTTTAATCTGAGGGAGTGGGAACATGCAATTAAATGTACGTGTGAGCACATACACACAGGACCTTTCTAAGATGTTGTGATGCTTCACTGGGCATGACTTGGTGTGTAACTCTTGGAGTAAGTGTAGTAGAGGAAGAGAATAGACCTTGCCCTAATTTTTATGTGAAAAGTCATTTGCCACCTAACTGGGAGACTAAGGCTAGGAAATAGATTGTAATAAGAATGATTTTTAAGATATTACACAATATTCTGCTTCTCTCATTCTCCAGTCTTTGTCCACATTTTTAGGCTTTCCTTTAGATCGTCAACTTCTTATTCATATTTAGACTTATTGCTTCAGAAAAGGTTAGTAAAACTGAACTTTCTTGTTTATGGATGCATCAGCAACTTAACCAATATTTAAGAAAAACAAAAGTTTTGCGATCTCCTTTCCTCCCCCCACCCCAAAAACCTTAATTTAAAAAGCAGGGTCGGGCCGGCCCATGGCTCACTCGGGAGAGTGTGGTGCTGATAACACCAAGGCCACGGGTTCGGATCCTATATAGGGATGGCCGGTTTGCTCACTAGCTGAGCATGGTGTTGACAACACCAAGCCAAGGGTTGAGATCCCCTTACCGGTCATCTTTTTTAAAAAAAAAAAATAATAAAAATAAAAATAAATAAAAAGCAGGGTCCANCACCAAGCCAAGGGTTGAGATCCCCTTACCGGTCATCTTTTTAAAAAAAAAATAATAATAAAAATAAAAATAAATAAAAAGCAGGGTCCCAAAAAAAAAAAGTCTAGACCCCAATCCATTTTATTTACATTTAGATAATCGAGTCTAGTCAGCAATATCTTTATTTCCAGTTCATAATACATAGTAAATGCTCAAAAAATGTTTATCACATGAATGAATGTATGGTTGATTCAGGCTAAAATTAGTAATAAGTTAAAGTGAATTGTAATGTTAAGATCAGAGATTACCAGCAGAAAATCAAAATATAGTGTACAGTCATAGTAATTAAAAATATTTTGGTATTGGTGACAGAATAGACAAATGGATTGAAAGAACAAAGAATTCAAGAACGGACTTGTGATAAGGTGACATTTCAAATCAGTGAGGAAAGGCTGGACTATTTAGTATACAGTTTGGGATCACCTGCATTTGTGAAAAATGATGTTAGTTCCCTATTTCTCGCAAATGACAAGCATAAATTCCAGATGGATTAAAGACTAGACTCCACCCCCCCAAAATCACAAAAAACAATAAACCCAAACGTAAATTAAATAGCATTAGAGCAAGTATAAAAGAAAATGTTTGTAATCTTGATCGTAGGAAAGGCCTTAAAAAACACATAAGTAAAAACTATAATTATATATTTATATGTATTACATATATAACTATATCTATCTAAACTATATATTTGAAACTTCTGGACAAGAAAATACATTAAGATGTTAAAATATTAGTGGTCAACTAATCTTTTAGATTGTAATTCCTCTCTTTTTAAATTTTTTTATGTCTGTCCCTAATTCCTCTCTTTAGAGCAATAGCTCACAGGAAGGTGTCTCTCCCTTCCCCAGGGTCATGCCCTAAGGAGATTTTCCTTTTTCATTCAGTTTCTGAAATTAAGATGCATGGGACTCATCCCTCAGTTTCTCAATACTAGCCTCTGAGATATGTTAAAAATAGAAAATTTGAATAATGGAAAGTGGAGCCTTTAAGTAAAGATATTCATTCATTCAACATTTAAGTGTTCTAAGCAGATATATTAGTGAACCAAATGATTCCTTGTGAATTTACAACCTAGCAGGGGGAGACAAGAAATTAAGCAATAAAAATAATAAATACAGTTTATATTACATATGATATTAGAAATGATAGGGACTTGGATAGAAGAAGAAGTGGAGTAGGGTAAGGGGGATCAGGAGTGCAAGGGGTTAGAGGTAGTGGGTTATAATACTAACTAGGGTGGATAGGGTCCCTCTCACTGAGAGGTGAAATTTTAGCAAAGACCTGAGGAGGTGAGGGAGTTAGTTAAATAGATTATTGGGGAAGAAGTATTTCAGACAGAGGTAATAGAGCAAAAGCTCTTAAAGCCTTTCATTAAGAACTTTGGTTTTTAATCTGGGTGAAAAGGTGAGTTGCGCAGTTTTGGGTAGTCATTTGACTTACTTTTTAAAGAAATAGACTTTATTTTTTAGAGTGGTTTTAGATTAACAGAACAATTGAGAGGGAGGTACAGAGATTCCCCATATACCCCCTGCCCCCACACATGCATAGCCTCTCCTGTTATCAGCACCTCCCATCTGAGTAGTACATTTGTTACAATTGATGAACCTCCACTGACACATCATTATAACCCAAAGACCATAGTTTACACTAGGAGTTATTCTTGGTGTGGTACATTCTGTGGATTTGGACAAATATGTGATAACAGGTATTTACCATTATTGTATCATACAGAATAGTTTCACTGCCCTAAAAATCCTATTCATTCCTCCCTCCCCCTGACCTCTGGCAACAATTGGTTTTTTTTTCTGTCTTCATAGTTTTGACTTTTGCAGAATGTCATATATTCTTTTATTTTAACTTACATTTTTAAGGTATCCCTCTGGTGAGAAGAATAGACTGTAGGAGTTAAAGAGAAGGCAGGGGGACTTGTTGGAAGGTACTGCACTAATCAAAGTGAGAGAAGATGTGGGTTTAGCTGGAGATGGTGAGAAATGGTGGTATTTGGAGTAATTCTGAGGATAGAGCCAACAGAATTTCCTAATGGACGGGATATGGGATATGACAGAAGTGAAGAATGAACTCCAAGACTTTAGGTCTAAGCAACTGGAAAGTTGGAGTTGCCATCAGCTGAGATGGGGGAGGCTACCTCTGGCACAGATTTGTGGGGGGAGATTAGGAGCTCAGGTCGGATATGTTGACTTTGTAATAATCCACTTGAATGGATCCAAATGAAGATCCACTTACTCAAATATCTGTTTTATAATCTTCTTCTTCCTGCTCTACCTTCACTCACTTTCTCCTTTCTCTTCTTTTTACAGACCAAACACAGGAATGGGACTAACAAATAAAAATGTGTGAATTTCTTTTTTTTTTTTTTTTTTTTTAGAGATGACCAGTAAGGGGATCTCAACCCTTGGATTGGTGTTGTCAGCACCACGCTCAGCCAGAGAGCAAACCGGCCATCCCTATATAATAGGATCCGAATCCGTGGCCTTGGTGTTATCAGCACCGCACTCTACTGAGTGAGCTACGGGCCGGCCCTACAATGTGTGAATTTCTTTTTTTTAGAGATGACCAGTAAGGGGATCTCAACCCTTGGATTGGTGTTGTCAGCACCACGCTCAGCTAGTGAGCAAACCGGCCATCCCTATATAATAGGATCCGAATCCGTGGCCTTGGTGTTATCAGCACCGCACTCTACTGAGTGAGCTACGGGCCGGCCCTAAAATGTGTGAATTTCTTACAAGCCAGCCCCCCAGGAGGGGGAAATGGCTGAATTGGAAGCACAGACTGCAGCTTGAGGAATGGAAGGAGTGAATCCTCTGTGAAATGGCCCAAGTCTGGCTGCTCCTGGCTCCCAGAGCTGCTTTCATTCAGACAGATTGTCTTGGTTTTTTTTTTTTTTTCTGATTTTCATTTCTTTCTATATTAATATTTATTATACATACTGTGTAATTCTTTACTAGCAGCTTTTCCAGAAAGCTAGAATTGGAGATTCCCTATCTCATAAGCCTATCTCCTGCCACGCCTCTTCATGCCACCTCCCCTTACTTGGCATCCTATTATAGGGAACTATACGTAGTTCCCAAAGTGCACAATATTGTTTCATGCCTCCCTGCCTTTACTTACAGTGTTCTTTCTGTCTGGACTCTTTATACTGCCCCTCCTACACCACCCCCACGCCATCTCAACCTTGTTTACACAACTCCTACTTGATTTTCAAAGCTTGGAAAGCATTTCCTGATTCGAACACTCCCCCCTTTCAAGCTGGGATAGGTTGCTCTTCTGTATTGTCATAGCACCTCGTAAATATCATCCATATTGCATTTATCATTTTGTGTTATCATCTATTTTTGAGTCTGTCTTCTCACTCCAGACAGAAGTTCCTTGAGGACAAGGATAGTATCTTATTCATATTCGTATTCTCAGTACCTGGCACTATAAACACTTGAACTGAACAAGGGTCTCTCATTGTGGGTGTTAAACTTCTTGAAGCCAGGCCTTTCTCATACTCTTTCAATATAATACATCTTGAGCCACTGGCTTCCTGGGGAAACACAGTAGCACCAGAGAAGAATAATGCAATGACACCAAAACAAACAAACAAACAAACAAAATCCCCACAAACTTATATCATACAAGTCATAACCTCAGAGAGAACCAGCCAGAACCTTTAGAACACAGCTGCTATTCTACACATCGCTCTTCAGGAACCCCATTGTTAGCCCTGCTGCTTCCTTTATCTCCTAGTCAGATATCTGGTGGTTAGCAATAGAGATAAGTAACCACACAGATAGTGAATTTTTGTATTGTTTTAGTGAAAGACCAGTATATCAATCACATTTTAATTACCAAGAAGATCCACCCTATTGTGACTTGAACCTGAAACTTACCCTCTGCAAGGGTGACACCAGTTCGAGGCTGGACAGACAGTTGCTGGGCAGACATCCTCACAAAAGTATTCTTTTGTGTAAGGTTGAAATGGCCTTCATTCAAGGTTCTGGTTTTGCAGAGTCCTTTGTGATAATTTTTGTTATCAGGCATTTGAGTGTGAGAGCCTTCCCTTCATGGCCTTCCCCAGCTCTATTTCTCAGGGGTTTTTCTAAGTTAAGTGACTCCATTTTGATGCTGAAAACTTTTATAACTTGAATCCTCTCTCTTGTATTTATACTATGATAATTAAGAAAAAAGTAACACATTTTCTCTCCATGACATCAGGGATATTCACTCGGTTAGGTGACAGGTGAATTTAGAATTCTAGAGTGAAACCTAAGTTACCATCACTGTTCTACATTCAGCAGAAAACTCTTGTGGTGATTTGAGTCCTTGGTGGAGCTACACTATTTCTAGATGCGGGACCTAGCCTTGTGCTTACTCAACAAACACCTTGCCCCTTCCTTATTTATCATGTCAAATAAGGTGTCAACAAGCCATAGTCCTGTCTTCATTACCAAACTACCTGAGTCATTTGATGAGATAATCATAGGTAATCACCTTAGGACACAAGGTGAACTATCCACAAATGGAATGGGACGATGGGTGATGAAGTATATTACCAACTGGTCAACCCCTGTAGTTCTAGCCAGGGACTCCTTCAGCAAGAACAAGGAAAGCCAAGTAAAGAGAAGGGCAGACATATAATTTTTAAATAGTCGTAATCACTTCTGATTATTGAGAGTTTACTCTGTGCCCAGAACTGGACCAAGTGTTTCTATGTACTTGTATTGTCTCCTGTAATCCTCACAACCCTGTAAAGAGGTACTATTATCATGTCCCCTATGGAGATGAGGAAACTGAGGCTTAGAGAAGGGATGTAATTTGTTTGTGGACACAGGCTAATCGTTGAGACAGGATTCAAACTCAGGATTGAGAGTGCTGTCATAATCCAGTGTCAAGGTAGCTCCAAGGCTTGAACTGAATCCAAGCACACTACTCTAATCTCCCTTGTAAGAACAAATATCACCACATCTTATAGACCCAATCTGGAAGAGCCAAGCTAGCACTTGAGAGAAATGCGCTGCTGGTAAGACTGGCCATACAGGCAGCATTGACCCTGCCCCTGAAATACAAAAACTCCCTTATCCCCATTGCCAACCCAGTAACCTGAAACCCAGTTCTGTTGACTTTAAGAACTAAGTCTTACATAACCCTTTACTGCCTCTACTTCTTTTATAGGCTCATGATTTCACGCCACACTGAAATCAAATAATCAAGGCATTGGTTTCTTTCACAGCCATTGAACACAAGCAATTAAGGGGAACCATTTTCCTTCTGTTCAGAACAAACAATAATGCATGAAACTATGATGGAAATGTGTGGTATTTCCTGGGGCTGGGGTAGGGCAGGCAGCTGCCCCAGGTGCCCAGTTAATATTTTAACTTGAGGGCCGGCCCGCAGCTCACTTGGGAGAGGGTGGTGCTGATAACACCAAGGCCACAGGTTCGGATCCTATATAGGGATGGCCGGTTAGCTCACTGGGTGAGCGTGGTGCTGACAACACCAAGTCAAGGTTTAAGATCCCATTACCGGTCATCTTTAAAAACTATATATTTTTTTAAACTTGAAAACTAACCGGGATGACGAAGTTTTGGGACTAGTGCTGGAGAGTGAGTTAACCTGGAAGTCGTTCTCTCATCCAGAAATGTTGCTGCTGTTCTACCAAGTGACTTAGAAACCCAACTCCTTCTAGCTCCTTGTTTCATATCTATAACCTCACTTGCTATACCTTAAAATTTGAGTAGGCACTAACTTTCAGATCGTGGGATCACCACCTACATATAAAAACTGATGTCTGTTCTGTTATTAGACCCTTCTGGGAAGCATCTCTTTTACTCTTTCTCGAGATCATAAGAAAGTATCATTTTCAGGAGAACTGAGTGACTATGTGATCTAAGGGTTGAGGAGAAATAGGTACTGTTTGAACCTTGGAAACTTGCTTAGTGGTTACACTCAGCAACTCACTCACCTGAGCCTTGAAGTGTTGCTGAAACCACAGTACACCCCAGGACACCTTGTCTCGTTCCTGAACACTGTACAGATGTTCTCTTTCGGGATGCTGTGTTTACAAAGAAATGGGACTTCCCATTCTCTAATGAAAATTTCTTTCTGCCTTCACAGGAGCCTCATTTCACTGATTCATCTGTAGTTATTTATGGGGTCATAAATGATGGGTCAGGGTAACAAGGGAGGCTCAAGAGAAGATCAGGATGTCTGCAAAAGTAATGAAGCTCTACCCTGACCCAAAACCAATACCTCTCAGGAGATGAAGCCATCCCTCATGCAGGGCTTCTGGTGAAAGTGTTGAAACAATGGCTTAGCCATGTAGACATCCTTAAGCTCTGGCCTGGCTCCTTGCCTAGGTGCAGAGTTTCATCAGCAAAAGTTAGAGAACAGCCACAGCTCACCATAATGATTTTTGCCTGAAGTCTGTCCCAACCATCAAGAATCCAAGCCAGAATAATTGTTAACAAGACCATAGATTGACGCAGAACAATCTTAACCTGATTTCCTGTCAGGTTCTGAATAAGCTTTGCATCACCTAGCCTGATTGCTCTTCCTTTGGTTTAAAAGTTGTTCAGAGAGTTGCTCAGGCTCATTCCACATGTGAACCTGAACCTTCCGCAAACAATAAGCAGGGAATTCTCAGGCACAGGTGGAGTCCTAGGGCCTGTGACGGGGATTTAGGAGCCATGAAACCATGGGATGCAAATCAGGGAAGGGTGCTCCCTATCCCTTGTCAAGAGATCAGAGGGGCTTTGTGCCCTGGCCGAAATCTAGTCACAGAAACTTAATGTGGAATGTCCTCAGTCAGAGAATGTCCAACAACCGGAGAGAAAATCAGAGTACCATACTCCTCATGAAAAAATAGTACATGCCCTTTTAGAGGAGTGGAAAAGGCAAGACCTTTCATGGCAGTCACATGGAGAATAGAAAGAGAATACATTTTAGAGCCTGGATCCACCACTGGATGACCTGAGAGAAGTCACATAATCTCTTCGAGACACAGTTTTCTTATTTGTAAAATGGGTTTGATAATATCTACCTCACAAAGTGCTTCTGAGGGTCAAATGAAGCAAGTGTGCTGCATAGTGCTTGGCAAGTAGGGCACATTTAAAACAAATATTGTTTTCCATTTCTTATTCTGTTTTCTGAAGTTCACATTAATCCCAGATCATCTAGGAACTACCATCCTTAGACTTTGGCAAGTGAGGTCCTATAAGTCAGAGGGCTCTGCATTTTGCAGTGACTTCCTCAAAGTTTTCTAAACCTCTCTCCAGTAGGGCTGGCAGTGCTGTCCATCCAGGACTTGGTCCCACATGGACCCCAATCCCTATTTCACCTCTTTGGGGCATTCTGACTCTCACACCCCTCCTCCCACTCCCAAATGTGGGATTAACCAGATGCCCTAAAGAGCTCCAGGACTCACATTTATGGGGTCATCTCTGGGTACCATGACCAGGACTAGGTTCCAGGAGGGTAGCCCAGTGAGCAGATCACTCCCCCTGGCCAACATGGTATTTCTTTGAGGGATTTTGCAAAATTGAACTGCCAGAATGGTGCTGACATGCTGATCCTGGATGAACTAAATTTTTATTTAGACAGAGGCTCTGCAAACAATATTTTTCCAGGGACCTTGACAACTCTGAGGGAGGCTCTGCTTCTGGGAACTTCCTCAAAGTTTTCTAAACTTCTCTCCAGGAGGGCTGGCAGTGCTGTCTAGCCTGGACTTGGTCCCACATGGGCCCCAATCCCTATTTCACAGGTGGAAACACCTGTCTTCAAAGGTGGTTACATTTATGTGGGCTTTATTAGCATAGTAGTTATTAATATACTAGCTATCAAAACTATCAAATGTTTGGGCTTTAAAAATAGCAACAACTTAAAACATTGTCTTTAAGTTAAAATTCCAGTATCATCCTAGTTTCTCTCCTCTGTCCATCAGCCTCCTGTACCTCTTACACTGTCACCAAATCCCGTCATGTCTACCTCTGCATGTCTCTCAAATCTAGCCCCTTCTAATTATCTGCTGCCTTAGTCCAGATCTCCAGGGGCCTCTCTCCACCTAGACTAATTCAGTGGCCTCATTCCTTCCAGATTGTCCCCACAGCATTCTATCTTCCATGCTGACAGGGAAGGGGGAAAAGACAATATAAAAATGTGTTATCACTTATAGCAGTACTATAATGTACATAATCGCCAAAAGATGGAGACAACCCAAATGTCCATCAATTGATGAATAAACAAACAAAATGTAGCGTACCATACAATGGAATATTATTCAGCTATACAAAGGAATGGAATACGCATATATGCTGGAACATGGTTGAACCTCAAAAACATTATGCTAAGTAAAAGAATCCAGACACAAAAAAGCACATATAGTATGATACCATTGATGTGTAATATCCAGAACAGGCAGATTTATAGATACAGAAAACAGATTAGTAGCTTCCAGCAGTTAGGGGAGGAAGGGTTGGGGAGGGAGGGCTTAATAGGTTAGGGGTTTCTCTGGGGGATGATGAAATGTTCTGAAACTAGATAGTGGTGATAGTTGCGCACCAGAGAGTTGTGAATGTACTGGATGCTATTGACATGTACACTGTAAAATTGTTAAAATGGTAAATTTATGTTATGTTTTAGTACAATAGAAAAAAAATGTGTTATCAAGCTGGTCACTGCTATGGGTACCTGGGGCTCAGTCCTGCTAGGACCATCTGGGGAGCCAGGTAGAATTTACCTCAGAATCATTCACCCTGAGAAAGGCCAGGGGGAGCATTTACTTACCAGATCCTTGTCCTCAATGGCCAAGGATTTCCACATGGGGTATTAACTTCCTCCCCCTTCCAGGTTTGCACACGTGTGAGTCCGCAGCAGGTCAGAGAAGCCCTGGGGCAGAACATGAGAGATTCCTGATTTAGCTGAGACACAGGGCTATGAGGTCACACCTGCGGGAGGTGTGCTGTCAAGTCACCCTGGCTGTTGCAGAAATAGCTGGTGTCAAAGGTGGGCCAAAGGGATGTGAGATGGGGCACAAGATATGTCCAATGCACCCTCAGTTGGAAATCCTGCAGATGCAGACTCATAGAATTAGAAAGTCGGTGGGGAAGAGAGAGAAACAGGAAAGAGATATCATGGATGCTTGTTACTCCCTCATTTTCACTCGAGTTTCAGAGTGTCATTATCTCATCTCCTCTCATAGAGAGGCTGTTTATCCACAGCCTTACTCTCCACCACGATCCCCTTTTGCTCAAGCTTACTGCTGTGGGTCAAATGTGTCCCCCAGAAGTTCATGTGTTAGACACTTGGTCTCCATTGTAAAAGTGTTAAGAGAGTGGGAAATCCAATTATGGTATTTGAAAGGTGGGGTCTTTAAGAGGTGATTGGATCTGAGGACCTTGCCCTAGTGAATGGATTGATCTATTCATGGAGTAATGGGTTGATGGTTTAATGGGCATGATTCTGATGGCTTTATAATGTCCCCTAGGACTTCTAAATTTGAGGTCCCAGGATTATTCCTTTTCTTTCCCATATCTTTTAATCAATCCTTTCCTATTTATTCATTCCCTTCAACACTTAATCATGCTTAATTCCTGGACATTAGGAAAAAATCTTTCCTTTGACTTCTGCAGGTGCTACCCTTCCCTCACAATCAAACTTCTTGAAAGAGTTGTTATTTGGGGACACCCTTGGTCAAATTCCTTCTTACAGGCCTGAAGTTTTCTTGATACTTAACATATGGGTAAGAAATTTTTCTATTTCTTCACATAACAAAGGCAAAAACAAGTTATATCAAGATCTCCTACATCATTCTCAGATGATAATTTTCTCATGCTGCCACAAATGGAACATGTAATGCTTCAGCATTTTGGTAAGAAAGTTCTATCCAAATTATGCCAACTTGCTCTTCTATGTTAGAATTTAAAAATAGTGCAAACCTTCCCACTGAAATTGAGTCAAGTGAAGGAATTGGGTTTATATCCATGTTGTGACTACACATCATTTCTGCCTTTATCATCTCCTTCAAGAAATCACCCAGGTGTTAGAAACCCCGTGTATCTATTCTTCCATAAAGTGAAGGATCCAGATCCACTTGGATATCTTGGCAGTACTTCATACCAATAAGCACTTCTTGCCTCTTAAAACACTCTCTTTCTTTGCCTTCTTGGGACAATCACCCCCAGGTTTTCCTTCTACCTCTCTGGCTGCAGTTCAGCCTCCATTGCCTACTCATCCTCCTCTACCCAACCTTTAAATGCTGGAACTCCACAAGAATTCATCCTAGGCTCTCTTCTTTTCTCACTCTCTAACCTTTTCTAGGTGCACTCATCCAAACTCTTGGCTCCAGTGATGGCATCTTAAACTCAACCACATAGCCTGAACCTGACTCATGATCTGACTCCCCACTCCCCAAACTTGGTCCTCACCCAGTGTTTCCTATTTCAGAGAAAAGCATCACCCAGAAGCATTGATCAGGAACCTTAGGTCCCATCACATCTTCTTCTCCCTCACTCCACATACCCAATTGATCACCACAGCCCATCAATTTTACCTTCTAATACCTCTAGAATCTTCCACTGAGAACATCTCTCATGCCACTTCCCTGGTCCAGGTCTCTATCATTTCTCTGGACTGGATAACTGCAGGAACCTCCCAATAGATCTCTTTCCATTTACTTTGCCTCCATCCCCAACCATCCTTTACCGCTAAACTCAAAATGATCTTTTTAAATTCAAATCTCACTTTTCATACCCTACTTAAAACACTTAATGGCTCCCATTGCTTTTAAGAACACCCCCACACACAAAAGGAAAACCACTGAAGAAAACCTTGGGCATGGGGGCCAGCAAGGCCACGGGTTCGGATCCCATATAGGGATGGCCGGTTAGCTCACTGGGTGAGCGTGGTGCTGACAACACCAAGTCAAGGGTTAAGATCCCCTTACCGGTCATCTTTTAAAAAAAAAAGAAAACCTCGGGCATGGCTTCATCACACGCACACCGTGATCTCCTTTGCTTGAGGCACTTCGGCCAACTGCCCTTCTCTCAGAAATGTGAAGGGAATCAAACCTGCTTCTTCCCCCTTTGAAGTGTTTGTGCAGCCCTTGGAGTGTTTGTGTAGCTGCTCCCCTTGCAAGGAGAGTCCCTTACCACTCAGCACCATCTTCTCAGTCCTAGAATTTCCAGCCACCTTTCGAAACAAAGTCAAAGATCGTTCCCCATGGAAGTCTTCCTGTCCCCACCCTCCTCCCTTCCCTAGACTAAGCTGGCCCTCTTCAGATGTGGTTTCAGAGCAATCTGTACTTGCTCAATTGGAGCTTATAATTAATTGCTCATAATTAATTGTGAGATGTCTGTCTTCCCGGGTAGAATGTAAGCTCCATGAGTACAGGAACCACATCTGTTATTTACTGCTGCACCTTCAGAACCTAGCTGACTGCCAAACTCATGGGAACACTCAATAAAGATGTTTGTTGAATGAATACACAAAAGACCTTCTCTGTCTTTAAACTTCTAGGGATTCATTCTAAAAGAAATCAATCCAAAAAACCCCTGGGGTTGCAGAATTACTCTCTAGGAAACAGTTGCAGCCCTCAGACACTTATTTGAGACCCCAGTGAGGCTTGGGTACAGCCACTCTTCACTAATAACTATGCGTCCTCTCTGGGGTTGTTTAGGGAAATCACTACTGTCACTAAATATACTTTAGAATACATACCGCTGTCCATTTGAAAAGGAGCTAGGTTCCACATCAGCACCTGTCATTAGTATGAAGCCCCAATTTGAAATTGCTGCTTTCTGAAGCTCACCATGTCTCATAAGATGTGCCTCTTTCAGTCTGAAGCCCCACAGCTGCTCACTGTTTCTGCACTTCCGCTGCTCCAGAGTATGGCAATTTGCCAAGGGAATTCCCCAAGATAGAATTCAGGGCATACCACGTAAACCACATTTCCCATCATATCATCCTAAACATAACTTCATAATTTGATGAAAATCTGTTTAATCGTATCTGCAGAGCCTAGAACAGTGCCTGGCACATGGCAGGAAGTCAATAAATCTTTGTGGAATGAATGAATGAAATGAGCACAACCATAGAAGCATTTATCAAGGAACTCTTCCAAGAGAAAGGGACGTTTAGAGTCCTGAAGAAAAGAGGAGTTGTTAGCTAGGAGAACAGAACAGGGGAGAGCATTCTAGGCAGAAACACATAAGAAGGATTTGGGCAGGGAGAAAACAGATGTGCCCAAGGAACCAAGAGAACTCAGAAGAAATCCTAAACTCCAAACCACAGTTTACAAAGCTGTTGGGATCTGGCCCCTCCCTTCTTTTCTCTCCCCTTCCCCAACTCCCCCCACACCAACCTCATTCCACTCACACTGCTGACTCTTTCCTCCACCAGGTCAACCCCTTCTTGCCTCAGGGGCTTTGAACTTACTGTTTCCTCTCTCCCATTTTCAAATGACTGTTCTTCCTTGTCACTTAGCCTCAGATCAACATCACCACCTCAGGAGGACATTTCCTGATCACCCAATCTTGTCCCCCAAGTATTCTTTCTCTCATTCCCTTGTTTCTTTGTTTCTTTTTCTTTTTTTCTTTCTTTTTTTTTTCAGAGAAGTTATCCCCATCTGAGTGTATCTTGTCTATTTATTCATTTATTTGTTCATTTTCTCCCTCCACTAAAATGTAAGTTCCAGAGCTGGCTGGTTAGCTCAGTTGGTTAGAGCGCAGCCTTATAACACCAAGGTCATGGCTTCAGGTTTCCGTACTGGCCAGCTGCCCCTCAATCCTCCCCCAAAATTTAAAATGTAAGTTCCATGATGGAGAATCTCACCAGTCTTGTTCACTGCTGTATTCCCAGCACCTGATACCTGCAGATGCTCAGCAAATATCCATTGGATGACTGAATGGCTGCGGGAGAGAGAATGAGGGAAAGGAATGCATAGGCCAGATCATGAGGAGCCTTAGGGGTCACACCTTACATTTGGGGTCTTATTCTAAGGGAAATAAGAAGACATGGAAAAGTTTAAGCAAGTGACTGGTCTGACAATCTTTGCTTCTTGAAAAGATCACTCTGGCTGTTGTGTGGTGTATGGACTGCGTGGGGTCAAAATGCAGCAATGGGAGACCAGTTAGAAGGTGCAGACCAGGAGAGGTGATGGTGACCTGGCCAGCTGGGAGGCGGGGTGGAGATGGAAAAAAGTGGAAGAGATTAGATTATCTGCAGCCTGAAGAACTAATTAAGTTTCATTGCAGCAAGATTGATTTTAACATACCTAAAGAAAGAATGAGAATATTTTTGGCCAAACAAGCTCATGGGGTTGTTGGTAGCAAAATTAGGCATTGACTTCTACCCTGGATTTTAGATGAAGAAGCTGGACAAAACTTCTCCATTACTCTTCCTCCATCATTTTCAAGGTGGCAAAAGAATGTCCTGGGGGAAAAAGGGATTGGGGGACCATCCACAACTACTATTCTTGGATATTTAGTTATTGAAACAAGTTTTATGGCTTGGGGTGGTCCACACTGAGGTCAGACAGGCAGGTGAAGACAAGCTGGTGCAGCTCACCACCAGGAAGGGGCCTTTGGATGGGAACCCAGGACTCAACAGCAGGGGCTCAGGAGCTGATTCCAGGCAAAGGGTGTGGCTGATTTCATTAACCCCTCCAGCCCCACCCTATAACTGATGGCCTCTGTAGCCTTCCCAGGCTTATCCTGGCACAGCCAGTCAACCCATCCTTGAAGACAAGGGCTGAATTTCCATTCTCAAAGCAGGTATCAGCTGGTGTGAAATCATGACTGACTCGTGAATTAAAGTAAGCAACCCCGGGGAGTCTCTAGGACTTCTGGGGAGGAAACTCTGGAAAATACTTGACTTCAGCCAATTTCATAATTACATAAGGGAAGGATTGGTGGTGTTCTAATTCAGATATTCTAGAAAATCGGCTTTATTTTGTAGATGGCTCAGCCTGTTCTGGTGGAATCATTCTAGTGAGACATAGAAGACAGAGAGTCTAGCAGGGAAGACAAATTATACAAAAGACTATTTAGAGTCTGATGAGTGCTATGAAGGAGAATTGCAGTGTTCCAAGAGAGTAAATAGGGGGACCTTAGCCACCTAGTAAAAACTTCTGTGAGGAAGTGACATTTTACCTGAGGTCTAAAGAGGGTAGAGAGAGCCGGGGAAGGGAATGACTTGGGGAAAGACTTTCATTGGGGAAGTTGGAAATTTCGGAGAGTTGCAGGCAATGTGGCTGGAGACATGGCCAGGGTAAAATAAGGTGGCAGAACCCGTGGATCGTGTTAAGATTTTGGACTCTGGAGCAATGTAAGCCATTGGTGAGTTTTAAGTAGGGGTATGACCTAATCAGTTTAGGTAGGATATGATGTCTTCAGTCCCCTGAGAATAATCAAGCCAGGAGCGTTGACAAGAATGAATGGGAATGAGGTTGGACTCTGGACAATGACAAGTTCTGCATGGTTATGATTGGGACCTTGGGCAGCTTAGCAGCAAGTCTTGACATATGTTCTTTCATTCATTCTTCAGGATCATAAATATTACCATTATTACCATTGGAAGTGGCTAATGTTGGTATAGCACTTTAAGGCTTCCACATACTTCCACAAACCTTATCTGTTTGATTCTCAAAGCAACCTCATGAAGTAGGCATCATTATTAGCCCCATTTTACTCCCATAAAATGGGGCTTAGTGAGAATAACTTGCTTAAGGTCAAATAAGTACAAAAGCTCAGAGAGGTCACAGCAGGGTCCTGAACCAGGTTCTTCTATAGAAACCTGTGCTCTGTTTGTGGACATTTGGCAATATGACCTTCATATAGTAAGGTTCCAAACAACTAATGAGGTTTTATAATATTTATAAGGATGAGTAATATGAATTTGGGGTGGTTGGGTGGAGTTAATGAGTTCAATTTTGAACATGTTGAATTTGAAGTGACTGCAGGATTGTCAAGTGAAGAACCCAGCAGACACATACAAGAGTATGGAGTCAGGAAAGGATTAAAGTCTGTCTGTATTTATTTTAGAATTAAAGGTCCTCGGAGCATGCTGTCTTGTCATAGAACAAATCTAGTGGATTAAGTAACCTACCAGATCTGGTCTACTATCAACATAGAGATGATTTTACAGTAGAAGGCCCTTTTCATTCTGGAAACTAAATTTAAAACTTGACTGTATCAGACCTTTGTCTTACAGAAAAAAATTTATAGAGTGAACTGAATATAATATAATCAATTAAAGAGCATGATTTGTGATGGCATGATGGGTATTGACCATAACTTAATTGATCATAACAATTAAAAAATTAGTTGCCCAATATAGCTAATTAGCTAGAGTGCCAGGTAGGAATGACAATGTGTAAGAAGCCAATGTAGGGTGGTGTTATGAAAAAAAGCTAGGGGTAATCAAAAGCTCGATCTGATCACTGATATTTAGGTTTTAAAACCAATCTCTCACAGCTATAAAGCTCTGATATCTAAAGCAGTGCAGGAAAAACAGCTTTGATTTTGCACATCTGAAACTCTCAGGCCTCTGACTCCTTTTTCCGACTATTGAAAACAACTGCTTTATAAAGTGAGTTTTGGTTGCTGCAGGCACTTCCTGTGCCAGTTTCAGAAGAAGCCCTAGATGCCCCCACTTTCCCCACCTTGTTCATGCTGTGTCTTTGGCCTGGAATGCCTTTCTCACTCTATCTTTCTTCTCTAAAATCCTCTTCATCTTCCAGGGGCACATCACAGATTGCAATGCCTTTCTGGAGCCTCTCCCCAGAACTTCTCCATTGTTTCGAGCCTACCATGCAGGGCAGTTTCCTTTGTAGAGGATATTGGGTTTTTATCTCCACAAGTAGATCCTAAGCTCCTTGGAGTTAATAGCCAGCTCTTATTTCGTGTGCCTTAAAACTTCTCATATGCGACCTTTAACATTACAGTCACTCAGTACTTGTAAAATGAATAAAGGAAAGAAAGAATAAAAGTAGTAGCAGAAACTGAGACACTCAGTCTTATGATGGGGCTCTTAGGGTTGACCAAATGGAATTTCCTCAGTTAACACAGATAATAACATTGCAGTTACTTTTGTTTTGACATGGAGAAACCTCTTTTTCCACCTAACTCCCAAAATAAAAATAGAAGCATTGAAATAAATAAATAAATAATATCTGAGACATGAAAGCTTATTTTCAGAAAGCAAAAGACATCACATTGTTAAAGCTGTATCTTCAAATAGGATGGCAAATTGTATGATATGTAAACTTAAAAAAAATTTTGTCTTTAAGATACAGTATAATTGCAACTAAGGAAAAAAAAAAACCACCTGTGCATAGACGAAATTATAGGAAAGAATTTTACCAAAATTTATACTCCCTTTCCATCATTTAAAAAAAAATTATGTTCAAAATATCTTTAATATGAATTAAGACATATTACAAAAAAAATTGTTTCAAAAAATTCTGCCTTCCTCAAAAGAGCATATATTTCTACTGCAAGAGATTCTTGGCACTGGTAACCAGCTATTTTTCTGAGCCAAAGTACAACTTTGACAAAATAAAGCCCGCGGGGTGCTCGTAGATACTTGGTAATGAGTGAGTTTAATGTGTCTGACTGAGGACCATTTCCCAAACACACCCAACACATTTAAGGAGACAGGAGATGTGACAGAAAGCTTTGGTTACAATAGGTGTAGGAATTTGTGATGAATCACACAGATTAATCCAGGGAATTAGGCACCTCTTACACACCTTTGACAATGATCAGTAAATGTGTAAATTGCTTTATGTTTTCTCTGCAGCACTCATTCTTTGATCATACTAAATTCCTCCTCCAGGAGTGTCGAATGGACACTTCTGCTTCTTTCTTTAAACTTTGTATTTGGCAAACACACATGTATGTCCAGATCTTCTGCCATGGTCTTCCAACTCCTTTTCTCACTTTCTCTTAAAAAATGTTTTTTTCCTCCCTGACTAAAAATATCTCATACTCCCCCTGTGGATTTTTTTTTTTAATTAAGTAAAGTATAAAAAAGAATCAGAATCATTCACAATCTCAATGCTCTTAGACAACCATAGTTTGTTATATTTTCTTCCATCTTTTTAAATGGGTCTATCTGTGTAGATAATATTTTTTACACTGTCGAGATAAGCTGCACTGTTTTCGTATCCTACTTCTGTTCCCCAGTTAACATCATATCATAGGCATTTTCTCTTGTCATTGGAAACTTCAACTTTGCTTTTAACCGACAACATTATGATTCACCATTGCAATGTGCCTTGTTTTCTGTCTAAGATGCAAAGCTCTCCAGGTCCAAATGGGCTGTACAAACCCTTTTTCATGACTATTTGTCTATGACCTTCCTCAGGGCAGCGATGTCCCTTACTCATTCCTGTCTGACACTGTCAGGCGATACCAGACTGAGCTGACTTAGACTGAATTGGGTCCCAAGCTTCAAGTGACAGAGGTGCAAAGGACAGATTTGAAACAAGCTTTGCCTTCCACATCATTTGGGAGTCTTCTCATTCTCAGCTTAAAAACAAGGCCACAGAAACAAATCCCTCAGCAAATTTTTTAAAGGCTTAAGGCAGAAGCTCCTGTCCTTAAGCTAAGATGCACC
Source organism: Galeopterus variegatus (assembly GCF_000696425.1). Lineage (NCBI taxonomy): Eukaryota > Metazoa > Chordata > Mammalia > Dermoptera > Cynocephalidae > Galeopterus > Galeopterus variegatus. The sequence goes on from NW_007727095.1 coordinate 83,078, forward strand.
TGGAACAACGGGAAATTTAAGAGGAGTGGGAGGAGGAGGAGGAAGTTGCAGCCCCACCCGACTCTGGGATGGAAGGGAAGGTTCTAGGAGGATGATTGTAAGTGCTCAGAGAGGCAATTAGGTCAGAATCTTAATGCTGACTAGTTGAAGGGCTTTGGCCGGCAGGAGAAGGAGGGAGATGGCTCAGGGTGAGTACTGGGAATCTAACTTTTCTGAGGAGAGCGGAGGTGGTGGAGAGGGTAGGGGGTGAACAGAAGAGACAGGGGAGCCTGAATTGATGGCTGACGGTTCATTGTGTAATCTGACTCTTTCGTCATGTCCCCCACCTTCATTCGGACCTTGGGGCACAAATCATACAGCCAATTCATTTTCTTTCTGAAACCGTGTGCACTCTTTTCTTTAAAGTCTTGGGGCTGGAATGGCCTTGGGAAGTGTGATGAGGCCCACGAAGATCTTGGCCCCTGCCACTAGATGCCCTTTGGTGCTGGGGAGGCCATTTCTGTGGCTGATCCTCAAGCTCAGGAAGACCCCTTTCGGATACTAGACCTTTCTTTCACCCAGCTTCTCCTCAGGCTCTTAGCTCCTCATTGAGACTTGCCGCTCCTGCTCCTGAGCTCAGGCCCCTGTTTGGATCCCTTCAGAACCCCTGCTGCTGCTCTGCTGGGAGTGAAAACAGGGCCCTGCAGGCTGGGCCAACCTGGCGGATGCATGGGGCCTGCCATAAACACAGATTACCTATTACTTTAAATCGTGTTCTAAATCATACATCATAGAAAGTGTTAGAAATTAGAGATGCAAGTGGTTTTTTAATACAAGCCAGAGGTTAATAGAGAAGACTCCAGAGGCTTGTTCACGTGCTGGATGTCAGGGTATTTTTGTTCTAAATTCTAGAGTATTTTTTCCCCTCAGTTATCCCCAACTAGAGTAAGCCTAAAATGTTACATTATCTTTTAAAATAGTGTACTTTAATTAAATAAGTAACGCATAAAAATATATGCTTGTTGTAAAAAGTTCATACATTAGAATAAAAAAAAGCCCAAGTCCCCCTTTACTCTCAATCCTGCTTCTTCCCCGTAGGAAAGCACTGCTAACAACTTGACCAGCTGCTCCCAAATAATACCAGATTATATAAAATTGTTTGTTTTACACAAATGAAATTATATAATATGTATTACCTGATACTTGCTTTGTTAAGAAAAACTTAATCATATATCTTGGAAATCTTTTCATTTCAGTGCATAGTAGTCTATCAAAAATTTGTAATGAAGCTTTGTTTTCCATTCTGGGCATATAAGCACAGTTTATTTAATAAATGGTTGGGCCTCCAAGTCCTTGGGCAGCTCCACTCCTATGGCTTTCCTGTTCTCAGTTCCTGCTTCAGCTCTCACAGGCTGGTGTTGCATCTGGTAGCTCTACAATTCTGAGGTCTCCATGGCAGTCCCACTCTCATGGCTCCATTAGGCGTGGCCCTGGTGGGGATTTTCTGCTGCAGTTCTGACCCCACGTTTCCTCTTGGCATTGCTCTAGTGAAGGATGCCTGCAGTGACTGCCTCTGCAACAGATCTCTTCCTGGGTCACCAGGCTTTTCCATATATCCTTTGAAATTGGGTGGAGGCTCCCAGGCTTCCATAGCTCTGGCATTCGGCAAGCCTGCAGACCTAACTCCATGTGGACACTACCAAGACTTCCAGCTTGTATTTTTTTTTTTTTTTTTAAAAATGAACGGTAAGGGGATCTCAACCCTTGGCTTGGTGTTGTCAGCACCACGCTCAGCCAGTGAGCAAACCGGCCATCCCTATATAGGATCCGAACCCGTGGCCTTGGTGTTATCAGCACCGCACTCTACCGAGTGAGCCACGGGCCGGCCTATTAGTGAACATTTAGATTGTTTCTAACATTTGCTCTTGTAAACATTGCTGCAATGGATGTCCCTGTAGATATAATTTTGCATGTGTATGCAAATATTTTTCATTTGAAAGATTTCCACAAGAACAACTGTTGGATCAAAGGCAATATCCACTTTAAGTTTTGATGGATATCAACTGATTTTCCCTTAAAAGTATGTATGAATTTACATCCCCACCATCACTATATGAGACAGTTCATTTCTATATACCTTTAATAAAATAGGTTATTGTTATGCTTTTATATATTTTTGAATGGATCAAAAATGGATCTCATTATTGTTTTAGCTTGCATTTCTGTGATTATAGCAAGACTGTTTTCTCCTTAATATTTATAGCAACTTTTATGTTATGAATATTAATCCTGAAAGACATAAGGATTTAACACATTCAGCTAGCCGAGAACACTTCTGCCAGCAGCTGTTTGAATTGCTGGGTATTGAATGTAAACAGTCAAACAATATAGTTAATCATGTAGACACTACTAAATGAAACTAATGTTTCAAAGAAACAGCATGGTAGTGATTAGCTAAAAAATAAGTGGTTCAGAGTCTAAGAAATTGCAGAGCAGGGAGTCAGATCAGATGGGTGCTGGAGCAGGTTCTGTCCTGATTTGCTGAGCTACCTTAGGGTTTTTGTCCTTTTTGGCATTTTAGGATGAGGAGGTTGAGATGGAGCTGTGGTTTTCTTTGTGTTCTTCAGACCCCCGGGGCTCTACAGAGAAGCCTGGGGGCAGGGGTAAGGCAGAGGACCCCGCCCAATTCTTCCACCACAGCAGCTCCTCTTAGGTCTGTTAATTATGTTTTTATTTGAAGAAAGCTCAATATTCACTTACTTAGGAAAGAGAAGTTTGAAAACCTCCAGATCAGTACCACTGGCCAGAGGTAAAGAGCTAAATTCTGGAGTCAAATTGTCTAGGTTTAAATGCCAATTTTGCCACCTACTAGGTAGATGACACTGGGCAAATTATTTAACCTCACTAATCATCTTTCTACTCATCTGTAACATGGGGTTGATAATATCTCATTGGATAGTTGTAGGAATGGAAGGAGATAATGCATATAAAGCCTGGAGATTAATAACACTCAGTAAATACTTGTTAGATATAAAACTATTGTTGCAGGTGCTAAGATATCCCCATGTTCTGAAATGCTTGGGAAAGCTTTCATGGAGGAAAACTTGACGCTGAGTTTTGCTTGAAGAAGCAATACAATGGAGACACAAAGAAACTAGGGAAGGGGCAGAGGCCATCCAGAGGCGGAGCTGGACATGGGCTATTTGGAGGCCACAATGAGTGAAGTAGAGTTTATTTATGGGCTTGGACGAAAGAAGTTTGGATGGATATGTTGGTGCGTTTAGGTCCTCAATAGCCTTCAGCCTAGATTATTGCGACAGAGCTCCAACTGCCCTCCCCACCCTTGTCTTTTTTCCCCTCTAGTCTGGGCTAAACACCAAAGCTGAATTAATCCTAAAGTACAGCTTTGATCTGTCACTCCTGCTCAAAAACCTGCCTTGACTCAAAACAACACTTTCCCCTCAGTGGAAAAGGAACACATGATCAAAGAAAAAGCCTGGGAAACACCAAAACACTTACGGGAAATAAAAATTTCCCATAATTGCACCACCTAAAAATAATCTGTAACATACTCTTAATCAGTCTTTTTTTATTTCACTTTTTAATATCTCCTGAATTATTTCCCCCTGTTCTTGGTTCTTTTTTGTCATTTCTGGGGTGCCCTCTTTGTTGGTTACATCAGATGGGAGGAATAAGGTTTACAGATCCAAATCTGATTGTAGGATGTGGGTTGCACCGAACATCCTTATGCTTACATTTTTGTACACAAATGATGATTTTCTTAGAAAATATTCCTGGAAGAGCAACTTATGCATCAAAGCTATTTATGTTTTAAGGCTTTCTTTGATTTTGTAGTAAATATTGACAAATTGCCCTCAGAAAGGTGTAACATTTTATCCCCATCAGGGATAGATCTACCCGTCACTACTGAATCAAAGAGCAGCATCTTGGCCTGGGGTCCAGCCCCTCCTCATCCTGGCCCTGCTGCCCTCGCAGACAGACTTTTCTCCCTCTCCTCCCCTACAGCCCCACTGCCCTCGTGCTGGGCTGTTCTCCTGGCACTTTACGCACACCTGCATCTATCCATTCAGCAAACATCGCTGAGAACCCACCAGGGAAGGCAGGAGATTGTGAAGGTTAAGGGGGCAGATCTGGAGCCATACCAGGGTTTGAATACCTGCTCTGCCCCACACCTTTCTGCATGTTGGGAACAACATTAACACTCCCATCACAGAGTGGTTGTGAGAACATAAATAGTTTCAGACATGTAAAATGCTCCAAACAGTGTCTATCATGTAGTAAGTATTCTGTGAACATTAGCCATAGCTCTCTGTAATTAGGAACCATGCTCCATTCTAAGCATAGAGTATCCACATTGAAGAAGGTGGCAGAGGCCTCTGCTTCTGTGGAACTAATTCCAGATACTATTAAGTGGTCTGCAGAAAATAGAGAGGAGGTGTGGTAGCAAGGGATCAGGTGGTGGGAAGTGGAGCATCGAATTTAGGGGCCAAAGGAAGCCCTTTTGCGGTGGCTACACCGAGCCAAGATCTGAGTAGAGAGATGAAGCCACCCTGGAGAGCAGGGCTGTCTCAGGTTTTGGTCTCTCAGAGGACAGCAGTTTCGCGTCTCAGAGCTCATCACAGGCAGACGGCAGTTTTAATGTCTCCTTTTTCTTTCAAAGGCTGATAATACATCTGGATATATGTTGATCCTTTTATACCCTTGTCTTTGTATTAGTCAGACGAGTGCCAGGAGTCTTGTGGCTGTGGCTTACCTCTCTCCTCTTACTCATGTCATTAACTGGTGGGAGTGTGGCCAAGTCAAGATGGCCTTGTGGGTGCTGACATGTTTTTACTCATTGCTTCTGCTTGGTTTCCTGCTTCGTTGAACCTCTTCCTGATCCTCTTGCCTTTCTTTTCCTGCTCCCTTGAAAGCCCCTCCTTTTCTTAAGTCATTGTTATCCTTGGCATGAAGGGAATATCAGTGAGCCAAATGCATAATTATATTACATGGAATAAAAAAGAAAACCTGAGTGTCCAGTAGAAAATGAATTTTCTGCATTCACTGCAACCTTGGGCATGGAGAGGAAAACACCTTCCTTCTTCCTTCTCTCCTTTCCTTTCCAAAGTGAGAGAAGCACAGGTAAAGGGAAAAATGAGTTGGCTGTCCTTTGGAACTATGCTTTGAGCTATGAACAGTAGCCAGGTAAAGGCTGCCCCAAATCCTGTTCCCTCCTGTGGGTTCCTATATGTTCTTCACTGTGTCTTTTGGATATATGATCTTCCAGGGTGGGAAGGCCACTGAGAGTTATGTATGGGATGGAGAGGCTTCCTGTGAAGGCTCAGAGGTCCTGGTATGGAAATTTTAGGCTCCTTGGGAACAAATGAGATGCAACTAGTTTCCAAAAGGACTTAGGTCAGTTGCTTTCAAACTTTTGACTATGACCATGGTTTACGCAGTAGTCTGTTTTGTGTTGCTATAACAGAATACCTGAAACTGGGTGATTTATGAAGACAATGAAATTTATTCCTTACAGTTTCTAAGACTGGGAAGTCCAAAGTCCATCTGGTGGTGGCAACAGTGACCTAGGGGTCTCAGACTGCAAGATGATGGAAGAAGAGAAAGCAGAGAGGAAGAGAGAGAGAGAGAGACCCTCCTCTTTTAAAGCCCTCAGAACCACACCCCTGACCACCATTTTTAATCCATTCACTACTGCACAGTCATACAATCCAATCACCTCTTTAAGGCTCCAACTTTCAATTACCATAATAAGATTCGCCACCCTCTTAATAGTCACAGTGGGGCTAAGTTTCTAATACATAAAACTTGGGGAACACAATTCTAGCTTCAATGAGTTTTGGGGGGACATAATTCAATCCACTACACACAGTTACATATAAAATTACCCTTTCTCTTCCTATGTGTGATGCATTGTGATATTTTCTATTCTATTCTATCTTCTTAATATTGATTACCTCTCTCTAAATTGATTTTATAAACTACTAATGGGTTGAACCTGAAGTTAAAAAATGCTGTTAAATAACTTAGAGTGAAAAGACAACCTACAGAATGGGAGAAAATTTTTACAAACTATGCATCCAACAAAGAATTAATATCCAGAATACAGAAGGAACTTGAGCAACTTAATAGTGAAAAAACAAGTAACCTTATTTTAAAAAATGGGCAAAGGAGCTGAATAGATATCTCTCAAAGGAAGATACACAAATGGCCAACAGACACTTGAAAAAATGTTCAACATCACTAAGCATCAGGGAAATGCAAATCAAAACCACACTGAGATGTCACCTCACCCCAGTTAACTGGCTGTTATCAAAAAGACAGAGAATAACAAATGCTGGCAAGGATGTGGAGAAAGGGGAACCCTCCTACACTGTTGGTGGGAATGAATATTTGTATAGTCATTATGGAAAACAGTATGAAAGTTTCTCAAAAAACTACAGATATGGGCCGGCCCGGTGGCGCACTGGATAAGTGCGCCGCTTGGGAAGCGCGGCGGCGCTCCCGTTCGAGGGTTCGGATCCCACATGCAGACCGGTTCCCGCTCACTGGCTGAGCGAGGCGCGGGGGCGGCGCCGAGGGTTGCGGTCCCGTTGCCGGTCCCCGGTCTGGTGCGGGGGCAGCACTGAGGGTTGCGATCCGTTGCCGAACACGGAAAAAGACAAAAAGACAAAAAAACAACAACAACAACAAAAAAAAACTACAGATAGAACTGCCATATGATCCAGCAATCCCACCACTGGGTATATACCCAGAGGAATGGAAATCATCATGTTGAGGGCATACCTGCATTCACAATAGCCAAGATATGGAATCAACCTAAATGTGCATCGATGGATGATTAGATAAGGAAAATGGGGTATATATATACATAATGGAATACTACTCAGCCATTAAAAAAAAAAAAAGAATGAAAATCTGCCATTTGCAGCAACATGAATGACCCTGGAGGAAATTATGTTAAGTGAAATAAGCCAGACACAGAAAAAGAAATACCACATGTCCTCACTCATAAGTGGGATTTAAAAAATAGACAAATAAATAAATAAAAGAAAGAAAAAGATACAACAATCACAGTAATACATTGAACTTTCAAAAGGAGAAAACAGAACTATGGTTACCAAAGGTATGGGAGGAGGAAGGGAGATTAGTGGGAAATTGGTTAAGAGCCACAAAGAATGATGACATTTTGTAATGATGAATAAACTAATCATCCTGATTTGATCATTATGTATTGTACACAGGTATTGATATTCAACTCTGAGCCCCACAAATATGTATGCTCAATTATGTTTCAATAAAAATAATGCTGTTAAATAACTCAAAGCACCTATCATAGATATTCCCCTGACTTTTCTGGTTCCAATAAAATATCTATTTAAATGCCCCAGTTACATCAAGAAGCTTAAAAACTTTGTGCCATTTGATCCAGTAATTCACCTTTGATGAATCTACCTGAAGGAAAGATTATTACTAAAAGAAGGGCCAGGGAACCATTGTGCACACTCTGTTTTCAGCCAGACATTTGACAAATTTTATGGGAAAGCTGAATTTGATTTTAGACATGAAGGAAATTTTAAAACATCTAATTCAACTTCTTTATTTGAAGAATTAGATGTAGTCGCAGTCACAGTTGAACAACTATACCCAAAGAGTATTTCTTACTGACTCAGTGTCAACTTGGAGGAAAGCTCTGACCATACTCCATTGGCCTCTGACTTAAGCCCTAATGCTTAGAACCATCTTATAATGACTTGGATGAAGACATGGAAGACAAGTTAGCCAGTCCACAGATGGCAAAGGAAAGCATTCAGGTGAAAGATTAGATTTCAAAAAGTCCAGACATGTAGGAAAAATGCAAAAACATGAAGAAACTATGTGGAAGTTCAAAATGTAAATGGCACAAATGTAAATGGGAGCAAACATAAGTTTTTCTTCTAGGATACTGTTGAGCGGTGTCCCTGGCCTCTACCCACTAGATGTCAATAGCAGCCTCTCCCCTTAGTCACAAGAACCAAAAATGTCTCCAGACATTGCCAAGAGTCCTCCAGGGGATAAAATTTCCTCTGTTGAGAACTACTGAGATAAATTGATGTTTTACTAGGAGAAAGACCGAATGGGTCTTTGTTGACGGTAAATGCAATATAAATATCGCCAGCAAAAATACCACACCAAATGCAATCTGAGGCTGCATTATTACTGCTATGAGGAGAGGCTAATAATTATTGAGTGCTCGCTCTGCACCTGACATGATGCTAAGGTCCTCCCACAGTATATCCTCACTTAATGCCCACGTGAATCCTATGAAGTAGAAATGCTTTTGTCTCCATTTTTCAGATGAGGACATGGATATCTAGGGACATTAAGTAACTTGCATGAGGTCTCACAGCCACGATGGTGGACTTGGGTCACTCCAGAGCCTGCACACTTGCCCACTGTACTGTGAGAGTTTTACCACCATACACTAGGTGTACACATACAGTAGCACCTCAGGAAACAGTCAATGCCCTCCTCATGGACCAGGACCATGGCTGAGAGCAAGAAGTAAATTACAAGTAACCCTGAATGGCGCATCCCTCCCTCTGCCAAATCCTAAAGCGGGGACTTGCCCTGCAGCTGAGGTTTCCACCTCCAGTCAGCTCACTGACTTAATTCACACAAAATTCTAATATGTTTATTCTTACATCAGCAGGATAATAGGGTAACTTTTAGAAAGATTGTTGACAAAATGCAATGGCATGTCAGGAGTTACATTTCAGTTTTCTGAAATCAGTTTGCTTTCTGGGACCCCAATCCTCAAGCCCTGTGGCTCTGGGTCCAAGCGTGGAGGTCATCATGATCAAGCTCCTCCCATTCCTTGGCCAGCGTCTGCTGAAATTAGGGGGCAGGGTGGCAGGAAGGCTAAGAATTGGACAGGAATCTTACCTCAGTCAGAGCCATGTGCCACAGAAATGATTGAGAAGTGTCAGGGGACGCTCGAGCCCAGGGAGTCACAGCAGGGCAGTGACTCATCCTCTCCTCTCCCCTAGGGGCAGCCTTGGAGCTTAGGTCCACTGACCTGCAGAGCTCCAGGAACAACAAAGAGCACCACACACAGGAGATGGGCCTGAAGCGGCTCATCGTTCGACGTGGCCAGATCTTCAAACTCCAGCTGAGCTTTAACCGACCCTTCCAGTCTCAGACCGACGACATCACCTTTGTGGCTGAGACTGGTGAGTTTGCCCTGCCCCCAAGACCCTCGAGTTCCCTTAAAGTAGGGGCGTTAGCAAAGTTCACCTGCAGGGGCCCTGCCTCTCTTTTCTGAGCTGCCCTCCCCTCATCTCCAGGGACCCCCAGGATACTTATGCCCTGTTAGTGCTGTTAAGGAAAGATTTGGCCAACTCAGCAAACTGCGAAGTTGTGACCATAGTAGCCAACCTTTAAATACACAAGCACTGTGCCAAAACTTCACACACATCAACTCATTTCATCCCCCTATCAAGACTTTCAGGTGGGTACTGTTATGATCCCCATTTTACAGATTTAAAAAACTGAGGCCCAGAAGTCTTAAGTGGTTTGCCCAAGGACACCCAGTGGCAGTAAAAGACTTAAACCAAAAGGATTAGCAAGTTGTGGGAGAAGGTATGGGTCCTTCCAGTTCCCCTGGAATCATATACCACACAGATTTTTGAGCCTCGCTGTGGGGTCATTCTCTCCTACACAGGACCTGAACCCACAGAACTGCTGGGGACCCGAGCCACGTTCCTACTCACCCACACCCGACGTGGGAATGTCTGGAGTGCTTCTGACTTCACCATTCACTCCAACTCTCTCCAAGTCTCCCTTTTCACGCCAGCCAATGCAGTTATTGGCCACTACACCCTGAAGATAGAGCTCTCTCAGGGCCAAAGTCACAGTGTGACTTACCCACTGGGGACTTTCATTCTGCTTTTTAACCCTTGGAGTGCAGGTAGGACTTGCTCACAGCTTATAATGCTAACCTAATCCATTGGGAACATTCTGTGAAGTTCGTTTGAGAAACACCAGAAGATAAACCACTGTGTATTTATGCAATATATTACTAAAAATCATCTTTACAAAGAATTTTTAATGGCATGATAAAAATATTCATTGTGTGATGTTAATTGAAATAGCTTAGGAAATGGAACACAATATAATCCAGATTGTATTAAATAAAAGTGCATGGAAAGAGTGGCCAGAGTACACCGAAATGTGATAGTGGGTGTCCTTGAGGGGTGGGAATGAGTGATTTTCGTTGTCTTCTTTCCATCCATCTATATTTTCCAAATCTCCACAATAAGCTTGTCACTTCTACAATCAGGAAAAGAAAATTATTATTTTTTAATGTGTAGATTATATTACTGGTCTCTAGAAATGCACAGAGTAGACTTTTAAGGAGGTCCAGTCTTAATTTCTTTTGCTATCAATGCACTGGCTACTACTCCTGTTTTCCAGAAAGATACTGTAGTTACTGTTTTTTAATTTTGTTAAAAAACTTTTTAAAATAAAATTGTTTTTTTGCCCTCTCTACTACTCTTAACTGCTCAGAGGATGACGTTTACCTGCCAAGTGAAATACTGCTGCAGGAGTATATCATGAGGGATTATGGTTTTATTTACAAGGGTCATGAAAGATTCATCACCTCCTGGCCTTGGAACTACGGGCAGGTAACACTATCACCTGAAGGTGGGCCTATGGTGGGCTTTTTATGGCTGGTCCCTAGACAACTGAGTTAGCTCATGAAGGGTCACTAACAGAGGTCATGGTGTAAGCTGCTGGGCCAATTTCCCAACCAGTGAGAGGAGCAAGGAAGGGGAGATGCCTTTCCTTTTAGTTGTTAATACTGTGTTATGAAAAACTTAAATCATAATCAAAGTAGACAGGCTACTATACTGAGCCACCATGTACCCAGCACTCAGCTTCAATACGATCTCACAGTGATCTGTTTGTGGTGAATCTTGTTTCTTCTATACCGGGAGTTTGCAAACTATAGCCCACGGGCTAAGTGTGGCCTGCTGCCTGGTTTTGAATGGCCCACAAACTAAGAATGGTTTTTACATCTTAAAATTGTTGAAAACTAATTTTAAAAGAATAATATTTAGTGACATGTGAAAATTGTATGAAGTTCACATTTTGGTGTCCATAAATAATATTTTATTAGAACACAGCTAGGCTCATTCATTAGATATTGTCTGTGGCTACAGTGGCGGAGCTGGTTGTTGAGACAGAGACCCTATGGCCTGCAAGTGCTAAAATAATTACTATTTGGTCCTTTACAGAAAAAGTCTGCCCATCCCTGATCTATACTCCTCCATTTCTGCCATTTCACCACTGGAATTTAAAAAAAAAACCAAATTATAGATACCATATCATTTGATCCAGTAATACTTCAGAATATAGCTCTAAAAGATAATGACTCTTTCTAAGAAACTTAACCCCAATACATTATAGTAACTGAAAAAAATGAACAGCAAATCTTATATAACATCAAATACCCGGTCAGTGCACAGAGGAGGACTCTGGCTGTAGACAATGTTTCCTCTCTCAACCACCAGCCATGGCCAGTGTAGTTTCTCTCGTCCTGCCATGGCCCTCTCAGCCCTGTCTACAAACTCCAGGAGGCAAGACTCGGGAGAAGCAGGAGCCTTGCTGAGCAGGAAGATCACATTTTCCTTGTTCTCCAACTATGGCAACTTGTGAAATTTTTTTGAAACCGAGGTGAATACCCATGCATTTGGCAGCCAAAAGGGTTGCGACATATGTCGTAAGCACATTCTGTGAACATGTATCATGAGCCTACCCTGGCTTCTCCAGTGCCCGCAGCGTCAGCTCTGAGTTCCTCTACCTGATTTCAGCGACATATGTCGTAAGCACATTCTGTGAACATGTATCATGAGCCTACCCTGGCTTCTCCAGTGTCCGCAGCGTCAGCTCTGAGTTCCTCTACCTGATTTCAGCGCTCTCCACAATATTCCCCCTCTCCTCTACTGCCTGGCTTTCTACTTGTCCAGCGGGTCTTTTCCTGCTCGCACAAGTCGTTAGTTAGGACACTAACACCCTGGTACCTACCATGCTCAGAGACCTCAGGTAATCACGCCCACTCTCCTCTCTTCCTGGCTACCCCATCCTGCAGAGTCCCTTGGCTCCAAAAGCCTTCTCAATCCCTTCAGCCACCTGGGATCTCTCACTTTTTGAATCGTTTTTATTTTCTGTCGGAGCCACATAGTTTAGTTTTTCAGAATTCTGATCCAATACTTTCCCAATTTGATTTAGAAGCTCTTTGAAGGCCACCCCTGCCCCCTGCCACATATATACCATCCCTAAAAGTCTGTTAGTGACTTGGAGTTTCAGAGTTCTAGACATTTTTGCTCTTCCCTTTGTTCTCTCTTGAAATGACTTGGAAGTTTGAAGAGGACATCATAGATATCTGCTTTGAGATCCTGAACAAGAGCCTGTACTTCTTAAATAACTCATCCAAAGACTATTCCAAGCGGAACGACGTGGTGTACGTGTCCCGGGTAGTGAGCGCCATGGTAAGGACAGAACTTCCTGCCCCTGTCTGAAGACAGGCTGGGCTTCCCTCAGGTGCTGTGGAAACCCACCTGCCTGCCCTTTGCAGATCAACAGCAATGATGACAACGGCGTACTGCAGGGGAACTGGGGAGAGGACTACTCCAGGGGAGTCAGCCCTCTGGAGTGGAACGGCAGCGTGGCCATCCTGCGGCAGTGGTTGGCCAGGGGCGGGCAGCCTGTGAAGTATGGACAGTGCTGGGTCTTTGCAGCTGTGATGTGCACTGGTGAGTGAAGGGAAATCCCTTCATCTTCATGATAACCCTCTGAAGTCGGGCTGTGATTATCTCCATCTTCAGATAAGTTAACTGTGGCTCATAAAGGCTCAGGAGCGTGCCCATGGCCCTGCAGCTAGGGAATGGTGGGCACCCAGGCTCTTACCCAGCACACTCCACTCTTGAGAATCCTGCAATTCACATGTGTGTTGGGGGATGGACCTGCTGCAGTCACTCCACAGTCTACTCTATGGAGCAGTTAGACTATTAAAATGGTCACCTGGATAGGGGAGCTTGTGGTCCCCAAGCAGAGGCAAACAGCTTCTTTCTGCCCCCCTGCTCAGGCTTGTCAGCTCAAGCTGAGCCTGGAGTCAGGAACAGGTTGGGGGAAGCTGGAGGTGTAAGAGGATGGTCTGGAGTAGCTTGACTTCAGCCATTGGCAGTGCCAGCAGCTCCCAAATGCTTCTCTGGGAGATCGTTAAGGAGTTGCAGTTAGAGATTTGCTACTCTGCTCACTTCCCTTAAGTAGCACCAACATTTTATGCATTATCAGTTATTTCCAATTTAGTGCAAAGCTGTGATCAGATCACAGCCATGCACCACATAATGATGTTTTGGTCAACAACAGATCACATATAGGATGACATATAGATCACATAAATTATAATAGAGTTGAAAAATTCCTGTCTCTAGTATGCTGTAGCCGTCATAACATCGTAGCACAATACATTACTCATGTGTTTGTGCTAATGCTAGTAAACCTACAGCAAAATATGTGGAGGAGGAGTGCCTAGCTTACCCTTGGGTGACCATCCCAAAGGCAGCTTAGACCTTTAAGGTAGAAAGCGAACCATTTGACACATTAGGTCTGACCCCAAGTGAAAAAGTTGTTGTCTACTTAGAATTCTTGCATCTTAAAAATGCTTCCCACCCATCCTCATAGCAAAATAGTAGTTAATAAGTTAGGTAACATTCACTGACTGCTTCCTTAGTGCAAGACATAACCCGTACTGGTATTTAATTTTCATAAGTTTGTGGGGGTGGTATTATTCTAATCCCCATTAAATAGGTGAGGAAAGCGAGACACAGAGAGACTTAGTAACATTAATTATCTTTTTTTTCTTTTTTTTTTTTTTTTAAAAGATGACCGGTAAGGGGATCTTAACCCTTGACTTGGTGTTGTCAGCACCACGCTCAGCCAGTGAGCTAACCGGCCATCCCTATATGGGATCCGAACCCATGGCCTTGGTGTTATCAGCACCGCACTCTACCGAGTGAGCCACGGGCCGGCCCAAAGTAACATTAATTAGAGAGCCCACACTCATACAACTAGTGGCCAGTGTAGATAATAGTAAAATTCATTGCTGTTGCTTTTCATAATATTCTTTCACACATGATGAAATCACCTGATGATGCAATTCTCAGAATGTACCCCATTATTGAGCGATGCGTGACTATATCTGTGAAGACAAGGGAAAGATGGAGAGTACTGAGGTGCCTGCCTGTCTCCCCCACACAAGGCCCAAAGTACTTTACACAGGGCTGCCTTGTTACTCTGTGGTGCTCCATAAGCACTTGCCTAACAACAGATGGACTCCGTTGGAGAAGTGGGGAGCACAGAATAGGGAGAACAGAGACAGGGGCAAAGACAAAGTCCTAGACTTTTCTTTCTTTCTTTCTTTTTTTTTTTTTTTTTTTTTTTTTTTTTTTTTTTAAAAGATGACCGGTAAGGGGATCTTAACCCTTGACTTGGTGTTGTCAGCACCAGGCTCTCCCAAGTGAGCCAAACAGCCATTCCTATATAGGGATCCGAACCCGGGGCCTTGGTGTTATCAGCACCACACTCTCCCGAGTGAGCCACGGGCCAGCCCTCAAAGTCCTAGACTTTTCTGAGGGGTGGCATAGCCTGGCAGTTATGTGCAGGTGCAGCAGACAGGGAAGAAGTTTAAATCTGAGCATTCAAACTAAGTGACCTCACTTTGCTCGTTTGTGAAGTGGGGCTAGGGCTATTCTGGTACTTAGTATTCCCGATTTTGCCTTGCACTGGGAGGTCCTGGGGCAGTGGCCAGGTAGGTGTTATGGTGGAGGCCTTGGGCCTTTAGACCCTGGAATGAGCCAAAGGCTAGGTCCACAACCTTGCTCCACCTCCAAGCCCCTCCCCCCCAGACCCTACAGTTCTGGGGCCACTGAGCCAGGAGATTTCCCCCTGCCAAGCTGCCTCCAGCCACTTGCCGCCCAGGTCTAGCTCCCATGCCTGCTAAGGGTTTGTGAAAAGCTTTGTGTGACTAGATCTGTGAAATATTAACTCAGCTTTAAAAAGCCTTTGTAGCACTACTCTAAGAAGCCACAAGAGGGAGCTGCTTCCTTATCAAAGATGGTCTCTGTGCTGTCTATCTAGAAGCCTATCTTGCCTTTCTACCCTTTCTTTAATTTCTTTCTTAACTCCCCCTAACTCTTGTCTTTAAGTAGAATTACAGATCCAGAATTTCAGAACTAAAAATCATCCGGTCCAACTCCTCATATTGTTACACACAAGGAGACTAAGGCCCAGAGAAGTTAAGGCACTTACCTAAGGTCACACAGCTTCTCTTTTGAAACTGGCTACAGCATAGGCCTAAAGTTTTTTTAAATTTTCTAATTATCAAATTTTTTAAGTCCTCTGTTTTTACTTGGAAAGCTGCTGAGTGAAAAAAAGCCCTAAATGATAAATTGAGTTACCATTAATTGTTGTTTTAAGTGACCCTCAAGTGATTTATTTCTCCTTGTGGAATGGAGACTATTGATGGAGCAAGTGAGCAGCAAGATTCTGGGCCTGGGCATGGTGCTCTGGGAATAAAGGAGTTGCAGGTGTGGATCTGCAAGAATCTTGGCTTCTTTCTCTCCTTCAGCTTGAAAGTTAGAAATTATGCATGAGAAAACAGTAATTCTGCTTGACATGACCTCAGTGATTCTCTGTTCTTTTTCTTCTCTTTAGTGATGAGATGCTTAGGTGTTCCAACCCGTGTTGTTTCCAATTTCCGTTCTGCACACAATGCAGATGGGAACTTGACCATTGATACCTACTACGACCAAAATGCAGAGATGCTGCCAACTCAGAAACGAGACAAAATATGGTAAGGGGCACTTTCTTGAACAGATTTCTGCTCTTTTCCAGATAGGGTAGGGAAACTGTGACCTGGTTCTCTCTGGCTCTCAAGGCGATATGGCCCTGTACATTGCTGCTGATACTCAGAGAATAATTCCCCAACCCAGGAAGCTGTTCTTGCCAGTTAGATCATCAGATCAGACTTATTCCAGAGACAGAAGACAATGGGATAACATTCTGAAGCATCAAGCAAATGAATAGCTGTGTCCTCTGAACACTGACCTCAAAATCTTTATTCATCTTACTCTTCCTCCTCCGAGTCTGTTTGCACCACTGTTTCCCCTGTCAGGGGCAGAGCCTCTGTGTGCCTCATCTAGTCTCTCTTGACTTCTTCCTCTCCCTGCTTCCACTCCCTCCCTGTGCATCTGTGTGTGTCTGTGTGTCTGTCTGCATGTCTGTGTGTCTCTTTACTCGAGTATCTTTGTTCTCTTTCCCCTGTTGCTGTCTGCTCTGCTCAACACCAGACCTAGTTTTCTGTCTTTCCTTTTCCAGCCAGCTTCCAGGGAAGCCTCTTCTAATTGTGTGCGACCTTGCTGCTGTCCTTGGAGCTCCCTCCCTCTCTGAGCTTCTGTTTCCTTGTCTGTAACATGAGGATAGCATTTACTTCACAGGGTTGTTAGTGCTAAATGAGATCAGTGCAGGTAAGCACTGGGATCCACAGACATTCTCTCAGAGAGCTGAATTGGCTCTGATTCAAGGAGTGGTATATCTGAGAAGGATATACAGCACCACTTACGTAGAATTCTGTCTGCGATGCATAACCTGAATCTAATCATGAGGAGACATCAGACAAACCCCAAATGGAGCTACTCTGGTTAAAAAAAAAAAAACAAAAAACAAACAAAAAAAAAAACACTGTTTTCAAAATGTCAATATAATAAAAGAAAGGCTGAGGAACTGTTCCAAGGTCAAAGAAGACAAAAAATTCTGGACTGCTAAATGCAGTGTGTGATCCTAGACTGGATCCTGTACTGGGTGGGAAAGAAATGTTATAAAGGGCATTATTAGGTCAACTGACAAAATTGAAATATAGACAGTAAATCAGATAAAAGTATTATATCAAAATTATATGTACTAAGGTTGATTAACTGTACAGGGTTTTTGTAAGAGAAAATCTTTAATCTTAGGTAATACACAATGAAGTGTGTTTGTGTGTATGTATATAGATATTGACATATAATTTGCTTTCTCTCAATATGGATATGGATATATATACACACACGGTGAATACATACAGTGTGTTTATATACATATATCCATATCCATGTATCCACCGTATATACTCACTGTGTGTGTGTGTTCGTGTCCATATTGAGAGAAAGCAAATGGGGCAAAATGTTAATAAATGAATTGGGTATATGGGTGTTCTTTATATTATTCTTGCAACTTTACTGTAAGCTTAAAATTACTTCCAAATAAGAAGTAAAAAAAAAAAAAAAAGAGGAGGAAGAAGAAACAACACACTCAGCGTGGTGTCTGGTACCAGGCAAAACCTCGGAAGCACACCTCCTTGTCTCCTTACTCCCTTCTGCAGGAACTTCCATGTCTGGGATGAGTGCTGGATGATTCGCAAAGATCTGCCACCAGGATACAATGGGTGGCAGGTTCTGGACCCCACTCCCCAGCAAACCAGCAGTGGTGTGTGAGGACCACTGTGCCAGGGTCGGGGCTCCGTGGGGAGACCGATGAGGGTGACTCACCATGTGAGCAGGAGGCAGCATTTTCCCACTTCGCTCTTCCCAAAGTCATAGCAGAAACAGTTTCAGATCTAGAATCTAACTGCCACTGGCAGCGGGATCAGCTGGACAAGACACCGGGTCTCTCAGTTGTTTCCCCACCTCCAAAGTGGATAAATGATGGTAACTGCCGCTTCACAGGGTGGAGGGAGGATCAGATGACCTAATAGGAACAAAAGTACTTAGTAAACTGGAGGGCAGTCCCTGAGTGAGGGTCATTAGTGGCACTGCCCACCCTTTGTCCCCACCTCCCACATCCCTGACCAGCTTCCCTTGGCCCACATGTCAGCAGCCAATGCCTATAGCTCCTATTGCCTCCCCAGGGCTGTTCTGCTGTGGCCCCACCTCTGTGAAGGCCATCATGGAAGGGGACATCCACTTGGCCTATGACACCCCTTTTGTGTATGCTGAGGTGAACGCTGATGAAGTCATTTGGCTGTTTGGGGATGATGGCCAGGCTCGGGAAATCCTGGCACACAACACCAGTTCCATTGGGAAGGAGATCAGCACCAAGATGGTGGGGTCAGACCAGCGCCAGAACATCACCAGTTCCTACAAGTATCCAGAAGGTGCCCGGGTCCCGGAGATTCAGGAAGGGGGCAGGCATAACCTCCTTTGTGCTGCATCCAATGGGAATGGCCCTAGGTTAAAGTCATTGCCACCTAATCACTTCCTCCTCATGGCAAACTTCCCAGAGGCTTTCCTGGACCCTGGGCAAGTGGCCCTAATGTTGCCAGATTTAACATATAAAAATATAGGATTTGAATTCCAAGTAAATTCAGATAAACAAATGTATTATTAGTAAAGTGTGTCCCAAATGTTGCATGTGACATACTTAAACTATTTACTGTTTACCTGAAATTCAAATTTGGGTGTGATTTTTAGTATAAGTATGTCCCAAATATTGCATGTGACATACTATACTAAAAATTATTTGTTGTTTATCCAAAATTCAAATTTAATGGGGTGTCTGTATTTTATTTCTATCCCAGGTCCCGCCACAGTCTCCCCAAGCCCACGGCAGTGGGGATGGTGGCAAGGGGGGAGGTGGACGCTTAGGAGGGAAAGTGCTCCCGGGCCTGTAGACGTCCCATGGAAAGAGCTCAAGTGGAGTCAGGCCACCTGAGTACTGAACAAGGCTCTGCCATGTTCCCGCTGTGTGACCTGGACACAGTCTTACCATCCCTGTGCCTCCAGTCTCTCATCTGTCAGATGGGATGACAATACCTCAGAGGGCTGTTGTGAGGGTTAAATGAGTTAATCTATAGAAAGCACTGGGGACAGTGCTTCTGGACCAGTAACTGCTCTAGAGTAGTCCACAGTTTGAAGTAAGTTTGGTTTAAGACTCAATGTTGAGTAGCCCCCGAGGGCAAGAGATGAAACTCTATTTAAAAGGCCTGAGCATGTATTTTAGAACTGAGGAGGAGGATGAGGATAGTGACGATGATGGCGATGCAGATTATCGATAGAGAACAGTGCTGAGTGCTGGTAGTTGGCAACCCACTTAACCCAACTTTTTTGGGCAACTCTACGAGGAAAGTGGACATCATCCTGGTTACAGGTGACAGAACTGGGCACTGAGAGGTTAGGGCCTGTGGCAGAGCAAGGACGTGAAGCCAGCTCAGAGCAGCACCTGCCCCGTGTCCTCAGCCTCGCTGCTGCACCACCTCCCACAGCTGCTCTCCAGGTGGTTGGAGACCTGGGAGGGGAGCTGGGAATGTTGAGTGGCTTGCTTCCCCAAGAAGGTCACTGGTCCTCTCCACCCCTACCCACTGATGTCTTTCCTGTCTACCCTTTGTGTCAGGATCTCCTGAGGAACGGTCTGTATTCATGAAGGCTTCCCGGAAAATGCTGGGCCCCCAAAGGACCTCTTCACCCTTCCTGGACCTACTGAGTTCCAGGGATTTTGAGGATCAGCCAGCGCAGCTGCAGCTTCACCTGGCTAGGACACCCGAGTGGGGCCAAGACCTGCTGCTGAAGCTGCATGTCCGGAGGGTGTCAGACAGAGCCCGCCCTCAGGGGCCCATAGGACTAGAGGTGCGCTTCTGTGCACAGGCCCTGCTGCATGGGGGTGCCACCCGAGAGCCCCTCTGGAGGCAAATGGTGCACTTGAACCTGGACTTTGGGAAGGGTGAGTATGAGGCAGGCCTGAGAAGGTGTCTGCCTTCAGGTGAGACATGGCAGTGAGCTCTGGGGCAGTCTGCATAGGGTAAGCACTTGGTCTGTCTGTCTCTCTCTCACAGACACACTTTGACACACATACAGACTCACACACGTATTATCTCACACAAAAAGTAATTTTTCCTCTCCACACATCCACGTTCTCTCCCCTCATCTCCCTTTCTCATTCCCTGGACTCAGGATGTGTTTTGTCTGTGCTTAGAGATACAGTGGCCACTCCTGCTGCCCTACAACAACTACAGAAACAAGCTGACAGACGAAAAGCTGATCCGCGTGTCTGGCATCGCCAAGGTTGAAGAGACGGGGAGGTCCCTGCTGTTTCTAAAAGATATCTCTCTGGAGCCACCCCACTTGTCTATTGAGGTAAGGTGTCTAGGCAGAGGTGGGGCCCAGGGGCTCTCTGACTCACCCAACCCAGGGCTGGGGGTACAGCAGCAAACAAGACACTGGCCCTGCCTTGGGCACCAAGCTGATGACTAACGTGCAGAGTGGTGTGTTCTCTAGTGCTCGGTACAAAGCGCAGAGTGGGACATGAAGCCTTCTCAGAAGGGATGACATTTTGCAGAGGATGCATAGGAAGTCACTGTATAGAGAATGAGATGGACATGAAGGCATTTTAAGTAAAGAAATAGCTTTGCAAATTCAAAGAAACAAGAAAGGCAGTGACTGGGAGATGGAGTCGAGGAGGGAGATTTGAGAGACCACAAGGTCAAATTCAAAAGGTGATTGCTGATAAGATGGGTGACAAGGAAGAGGGAAACGAATGAAAAGTGAGCCTCAGATTTTGAGATCAGATGCCTGAGTGGCTGGTGAGGCCACAGCGAGAGGAGAGAGATTTGAGAGACCACAAGGTCAAATTCAAAAGGTGATTGCTGATAAGATGGGTGACAAGGAAGAGGGAAAGGAATGAAAAGTGAGCCTCAGATTTTGAGATCAGATGCCTGAGTGGCTGGTGAGGCCACAGCGTGAGGAAGGAATTACAGGTGTAGAAAGGGTAAGTGGGTGCCCCATCTCCTTTTACCAGGCTTTTCCTTTCCTGACGCCTCGTTTCCTCACCTTCCCCTCACTCTCTGAGAGCCCTGCCCACTGCCTAGTCCAACCTGGCTCTGCACCTGATGGCTTCATCAGCCGCACTCCCCACCCCACCCAGAATGGGAATTGGGGGCCAAGCCCGTGGCGCACTCGGGAGAGTGCGGCGCTGGGAGCGCAGCAGCGCTCCCGCCGCGGGTTCGGATCCTATATAGGGATGAGCGGTGCGTTCACAGCGGTCACTGGCTGAGTGCGGTGCAGCCGGTCTCAAAAAGGACAAAAAAAAAAAACTATTTTTAATAAATGATACTGAAGTAAAAAGGAATTAAGCAAACTGGGACCAAATGGTTAGCAAATAGTAGAACTGAGATTTTTCACCCAGGCGATCTAACTCCACTGCTCTCACTACGTAATATTCTACTACCTCTGAAGTTTAGCTAGGCTGTTTCTTGAGATAAAGTTCTATTAAAAATTATTCACAATGTTCACATAACCAGATACCAACACTTTTTATACATAGGAAAGACCAGGTTAAAATTACTACCTAGGGTACCCTTGAAAGAGAAGACAGTAACAAAAGTAGACTGCAATTGAGGACTTTGCAGCTGGCCCACCCCGTGGTTTTCACCTGGGCACGCTGTCAGGTGTCAGACCAGATGAAGCCGGGCAGTCTTTGTGATGGGGCAAACAGTGGGCAGAATTGCAAGTGCGGGCACAAGCCTGGTGCTGAGGCCAAGGCCCTGCCTATTACCCGGAGCAGAGTCCTGATTGCACCAGCATCCCGAGGCAAACACAGCAGATGTCAAGTAGGCTGGTCCCCATCGGTGAGGGATATAGAGATGATTTGTGTGACTATGCTGCATTCCAAAGTTATCTTAACCTGTTGTACTTTGACACCCTCATTAGGGTATGGGGACTTGGTTCTTTTGTTTGAATTCCAGATAAGTCAGGGTGTGTTCTTCCTTCCTGATTGTCTGGCTAATCCAGAATATGCCCCTAGTATGATCTGGGTGGTTGGAGCCCATTTCAGGTCAACACACATTCACTGATATCCATCATTTGGCTGGCACTGTGCTAGGCCCAGGGGCTCCAGGAGGACAGAATCCTTGCCACCCACTCACAGGCCAGGGTTGTGCTGCCCCATGACAGACCTCAGGAGTGATGCCCTGAACACACCTGTAAAAAGTCAAGTGTGTCCTGTGATGTATATGAAGATGTAGCTGAACGGGGAAAGATCCTGGGCTGGGGTCTGGGATACCTGGGTCGTTCCTGGCTCCGCCATCAGCACACCATGGGACTCTGGTCTCATTGCTTCCTCACTGATGAGCTAAAGTGTGGAATGACATCACTGATGGTACATGGGTGGCACACATGACACCACTTCCTTATCCCTTGCCTGAGTCAGACACTACTAACCAGTCAGAACTCTCATTGACTCTGGATTTATCCTCAGGATCCTTTTTAACACAGCATTCCTACCAGTCACCACTAACCGATTAGAGTTGGCACTTCAGTTGAAATCTAGTGGACGTGTTGAACTTTGTAATGGGAAGGGAAATAGGCTTCAACTTGGGGCCAATCCCTGATTGGTGGTGGCTTGGAGTGTTGTGACTTTCTAAGACAGGCCAGCATACGGGTTAATCTCAAGTACTCCCAGCTCACATTCTTCTCTCCCAGCTGTAGCATCTTAGTTCTAAGTAGCTGTCCCTGTCCCTATGGTCACCAGGGGGAAAGGGGAAAGTGGTAACCGAATTGGAGAGCAGTACAGAAGTGAGGCGAGTTGCCCACGACATCTCTGTCTTCTCTCCACACAGGTGTCGGAGAGGGCTGAGGTGGACAAGGTGCTGCAAGTCCGTATCACCCTCACCAATACCTTGACAGTGGCTCTCAGTAACTGCACGATGGTGCTGGAGGGAAGTGGCCTCATTGATGGGCAGGTAGCAAATGAGTAAGTCACACCGTCCCTCCACCTCTCTCGCTGTCTCTGAGAAGGGGTGCCTTGTGGTCAGAGGACACTCCTCAGCCTCCTGGAGGGTGCCGCCTTGCCCCCACTTTCCCACCCTCTTCAGGAAAGGTTGAGCTTGGTGGTGATGGGGAGTGGTGGGAGTTTACCCACCAGGACGAGAAACCAGGGCACCCACCCAAGCAGTTACTCCTCAAGGCTCTAACAGGCTCTTTTTGCCTTTCAGCCTTGGGACTCTGGTGGCTGGAGAGACTATCCAAATTCAGTTGGAGCTCTACCCCATCAAAGCTGGACCCCGCCAGTTACAGGTCCTCATCAGCAGCAGCGAGGTCAAGGAGATCAAGGGCTACAAGGACATCTTCGTTGCAGCTAGAGCTGTCTGAGCCGCACATCCCAGCCCCACCTTGCTCCTTTCTACTCCTGAGTATGTTATCTTCGCTCCACCTCTGTCCTGTCCCCAGCCTGCCTGAGGGTGAGCGAAGCTCTGTTAGAACCACTGTGCACTTTGGGGAGAGACAATAAAGCAGTCTTTATTTATCACTGGTGTTCTCTCACCTGTGCTAACGAGCCGCTTCCTGCTCCTGGCTGGTCCTTGCCCTGGCTGCCAGCTGTGTGGATGGGCCATCCCTGTTCCTTCTGCCTTCTCTCCTCCCTTAAAGGCACCAACCACAAAATAAGCCCACCACAGTGCCCTCTAAAGCAGCCTCTCTGGAATTAAGGATCCCAGGTCTGTCCATTTAAATGGTCTCAGCAAGCCTACAGGCAGAGGCTAGAGGGAGGTCTGGGGAGGACAGACCGCCAGGGCCGCACTGCAGAGCTGGCTGCTTGCAGGCGACAGGCCCTCGCTCCCCTGGCCCCATCCCTGCCCTCTGGCTCCTTACCTGACCTCTCAGCCTCTCCTGCCACCCTCACTTTCCTCAGCCGCTCTTCCTTTGCCTCATTTGTTTTTGTTGTTTTAAGGACAGAGGAAGCCACCCTTGTATTTTTTTCCTGTGGTTATCAAAATCATTCATACCCATTCTAGATAATTTGGAGAGAACAGAAACATGAAAAGAAACTAAACAAAAATCACCAGTAGCTCCCCCGTCCCAGAGGAAATATCTGCTAACACTTTACATCATTCTGGTCTTTTCCCCTTTTCACTGTGTTGTTTTAAAGTCCTAATCACAAACTGATACATCTCTATCATAGATAATTTAGAAAATCCAGAAACACATAGAAGAAGAGCATCCTCCTGTCAGTTTCCAGGTGTGGGCCCTCGCCCTTGTCCATGCCTCGCCTGCTCTGTGGTGCTGCACTCGGCAGACAAGCAAGATGTCACACTTCTGCAAGGGCCAGCAATGCCCCAGAAATGTCCCTCTCACCCACCTCCTCCTCTCTTTGCTTTTTATTGGTCCTTTTGCTTGCCCCCAGTCCTCCTCCTCCTCCCTTCTACTTTCTCTCCTGGGTGGCTCCAGGCCTGTGCCTCCCCCAGCTGCACAGGCAAGAAGGGTAACAGCCCACATGCCCTCACCCAACCCTGGCTGCCAGCTGCACCTGTCCTCATTAAGTACCACTGGGCATTTCTGTGGGGCTCTGTCACTGTCTTGTCACCACTGTGTTCCATGTGGCTCCTGCACTCAGGAGAAGGTTGCCTGTGCTGACCCTTGCAGAAATGTCACACCTTGCTTGTCTGCTGTTTAGTCACCGTCCCTCTTGTGCATTGGTCATGGAAAGCTCCCTGGCTGTGTCACTGGAGGAGGACATGAGGGCAGACTACCATCTGAGACTTTGAGGGGCCTCCCAGGGGGCTGTAGATATTAGCCATTTCTGCCTTCCCATTCCACCTTTCAAATGATTTCCCCTTTCCCCATCCAAAAACTGGCTTAAAAATCATACTACTCTGTAGCGTTTTCTTCTCTTTCTCACTTAAGCAAGCCTGTCTGGCTTTGCTTCCCCACCTCGGTTTTGGTTGTATAAACTAGATCATCTCAAAGCCCCTGTTCAGCTCAACGTCCCCCAGGGCCCAGAACGCTGGGGTTCACACCCACCGCTGTAGAGCACCCCGAGTGAGATCCCGAATGACCCTCCCTTCGCCTCATGACAACCCAGAGGCCAACCGACCTGGCCAGGCAGTGGCTCCCACAGACAAACTGTGGCAAAGCAATGTGCAGGCGGAGGAGCAAGGAGGTGGCACGAGCCAGGCCACCCCCACTCTCCTGACTCCTGGCCTTCTCAGTCCCCCACCGTGTGCATGGAGACCACCATCCTCAGGTCCTTTTGGCTGCTAGTTTTGGGGTCCAGCATTATTGCATGGACAACAAAGAAAAGAGCTCTGGGCTCCCTCAGGGTGTTCCCACAAGTATAAAATGGTGATGTAGCAACACTAGCAGCGCCAGCCCTACCTTCCCTGTAGGGTTGCCGTGAGGATCCAATGACACAGTGTGTTCTAAAGTGCTCTGAACGTTGTGAGTCACACTTGCATGCAGAGGTCCTCTGATCATTTCTCCTGGGTGACCGTCTCTATTTCTGGGGGTGGCAAGAGGGAGGGGGCAGAGGACTCCACTTGGATCTGCCAATTCCAGCTTCCCTCTGCAGTCATCTGTGGAGAACCTCCTCACCCCCCACTCAGACCTAGCAGCCAGGGCGTCAGGGTCCTGATCCTGCAGACAAGGGCATACCAAAATTTGTAGCAGGGCAGGAATTAACACCCAAGTCTTTCTTGGGAAAGTTCTGGAGGTTCCCCACCCCCACCCCCATCCCCACCTTACTAGAGCCAGCTTGCCCCATGGGGATGGCAGGTGTGTCCACATCTCTCTGCTCAAGTGTCCCTCCCTGTTGGTCACCTCCCTGCTTCCATCCAGACAGGAAGTGCTTGTCGACTCTGCTCAGCTTCCCTGTCTCCCCTCTGCCTGCCCTTTCTGGACCAAGGGAAAAATTGCTCTGATCAGAGCTGCCTCCCTACCCCAGCACACCTACACACACCCTCTGACTAAGGGTTTGCAGAAATCAAATGAAAGGCTGAGCCTACAAGTCAGCCCAGGTCTTATTCAGCCTCCAGGGTCCAGGCAGAGGAGCTGGGGGGCAGGAGGGCAGGGACATTCCTGGCCCCATGTATGGGCTCATGCCCCCCTGGTGCTCATACCTCCTCTCCCCTGTCCAATGGCTACTTAGACAAGTCTTCTCACAGAGCTTTCTGGCCGTGTGAGGTGCCTTCCCAGGTGAATGTGAATTCTCTGCCCTCAGCACGTGGCAGTGGGTTTGGCCGTTTATCCATTTGTTTATGCATGGATCATCTTTTAATTCATTCACTCCACCAAGCAACAAATATGAACTGGAAAACCAACCACTTTTCAGATACCGCATTAAGCACCTGGCTGGGCTCTGGAGTTTGATTTCTGCCCGCAAAATCTGGCTCCACCAGCTCTTCGTGAATGATCCTGGGAAAACGATTTAATGTCTTTAAGCCTTGATCGCCTCTTCTATAATATAGGAGTAATAACAGTACCTAACACATAGGATGTCGTGAGATTAAGTGGGAAAATGCACATAAAGAAATTAAAACAGTATCTAGTACTTAAAAGCTATTACTAGTTCTCTTTAGTGGTTCTACTACTATTAGTCACTGCCATTTTTAAGCAGTGGGAATACTATTAATAAGACACGGTCTGTGCCCTCAAGGGGGACTGGGGGAAAGATAGGTAGACATTGATGATGTTAAGGTGTTCATTGGCTGATAGGGAATGCGGAAGAGGAAGCTGTTATACTCCTGGTGTGGCAGAGGGATGGTGTCAGGAATAATTCCCAGAGGGGCGATACTTGAGGGGAAAGATAGGTAGACATTGATGATGTTAAGGTATTCATTGGCTGATAGGGAATGCGGAAGAGGAAGCCGTTATACTCCTGGTGTGGCAGAGGGATGGTGTCAGGAATAATTCCCAGAGGGGCGATACTTGAGCCTGGATACTGGAGAAATCAGGCAAGTGAGAGAACGTTTCAGAAAGAGAGATCAACACAAGTGAGAGCGCACAGAGGTGCTGGAGAGAGGTCTCCATCAGAAAACTGAAAGGGTGTGGCCCGCCTGGACTCCAGGTGCCTTGAGAGTGACTTTGAGAAGTCTGGACTTCACCCACACTGTAAGCAGGGGAGCAACCTGGTCAAATTGGCACTTCAGAAAAACCACTCTGGTGACTCACTTGGAGAAGAGATGGGTGGAAGACTGGTTAGTAGTTGTTGTCCAGGCAAGTGGGGGCTTCAGGGAAAGCAGGACCAAAGGGCACAGAGACAAGGGGCCAGTTTTAGGAGACAATCAGGAGCTGGCCTGGATCGATGGGCTAAAGGGAGGTCAGGAAGATGGAGAAGTATGAGGTGGTGCCCAGGTTTCTCACTCACCAAGACTGGAGGTGCAGGAGGAAAGGCAGGTATTTTGAGAGGAAAGGGAGGTGAGAGGGGTTCCAGTTTGGCCCTCTGGGTGTGAAGTGTCCGCGGTTCGCCCTGCAGAGCTGTCGAGCAGGTGGTGCCTGCAGCACACAGTTCTGGGGATCATTAGGGTCACGTGGGAGCCAGTGAAGTGAGAAGAGAGGAGACCCTGGGACAAATCCCTGGGAAGCACCAGCATGAGTCCCCTGTGAAGGGGACTGAGAAGAAGAGGATGGAGTGGATGAGGAGGCAGGAGGACAACCAAGAGAGAGAGATCACCTAAGCCCAGAAGGAGTGCTGAGCACAGTCAGGGCTGCAGGAGGCCTCATGAGATAAGAGCAGGGAAGGGTGCCTGGGGCCTGGTGACCAGAGGGGGTAGGTGAGAATGGTGTCAGGGGAGGCGTGGGGACAGAAGGCAGATTACAGCAGGGTGAGGGGGTTGGAGGCAAAGCAGTGAAGGAGGAGCTTGGCGGGGTGGGGGGTGGGTGGGACGGCAGAGTGGGGGATGGGTGTCCCACCCACTCCACACGCAGAACACTTCTCCTTCCTTTCCTCTCTTCTCTTATCTGTGCTTTTCTCTCCACAAGCTCATTTCAAGGACTTGTACTTATTAGGATCAAGGTCCTTGCTCACTGGCATTCCCACCCTCTCCTCTCATCTACTTCCAAAACTCCTCTGTGAATCTTTCCAATTTTTCTTCCTCTACTGCTTTTATTTGAGATTTTCCTTGGACCTGGCAGGTCTCTCCAAAGACGATGCCACCACCAAAAAATAAATACAACAAAATCATAGCAAGGGTGACCCACAGTGGGTTCAGTTTGCATTTAATATCCACAAAGTGGCTCTTCGGAATACAAGAGGGCTCAGGTGCAGAGCAGGATTCTAGGCTCACTGAGGCTCTTTAAGTTGTGCACAGTCGACTTGGGACCCTGAAACTCCCTCCTGCAGGGGTGCAGCCCCCCTCCATCTCCCTGGAGGTCCCATCTGCTCGCCTCTCCCTCCTGGCTCCTCCACCGCAGCACAGCATCTGCCAGGAAATATCCTATTGCCCAAGAGCTATCAAAGGCCCTCATAGCACAAGGCCCTGACACTGTCTCAGCCTCCACACCTGCTCTCAGCCGATCAACACTGCCAAGAAAAACCTGAGGGCGAGCGAGAAAACCAGTTGTGATCTGCCCAATAAGCAGATGTCAGTGCAGCAGCCGGGCCCCGCCTTCAGTGTCTCCTGGAGTCTTGGGATGGAAGGGGCTGTGGACACTCCAGGACCAGTTCCCTGAAGCTCCTGTCCATCCAGCTGTTCTGTGGGAAGCAGCCTGGGTACCAGAGGCAGCCACCATGGCCCAAGGTAGGAAAGGCCAATAGGGGCTGTGGAGAGAGGGGACAAGGAGGACAGAGAGAGACTGAAGGGAGTCAAGGGGAGGAGCGTGGATTCAGAGGAAGAAAGAAGCACAAACAGTACTGAGGCAGGAAGAGTAGGAACCCTAGAAACCTCAGAATTCACTGGTGGCCTGACAACTGGGAGACAGGGTGGAGGCCGACAGGGAAACATGGCCAAGCAACTGCATACTGACTTTCCTCCTTCCATAGCCAGGTGGGACGGGCAGGGCCAGGGATTAGGGGTCAGGGCTCCTGTCCTTCGCTGCCTCAAACTGACCTTTTGACACTAGGCAAGTCATTTCTCTAGTTTCCAACCCCTGTTCCTAAAACATGAATTGGACCAAACAATCTTGAAGTCGTCTTCCAGCTCTAAAGTTCTCTGAATCGCCACATCTTCTCTCCTTTTCCCATATCAGAGGGTCTGTTCATCATCTTAACTAATCTTCCCGCCACTACCCTTCTCTCCATGCCATCTCCCTCCTTGTGGAAAGGGCTGCTAGGAAGATTGAATGGTTAGGCTGAAACCGTTTATGGGAATGAGCTTCTAACTTTCTCTACAAATGTAACGGCCTTACCTTCATTTACTACCCTTCGTGTTTACATTTTTACTTAAAAATCTTTATAACTTTTAATTACACAGGAAACATATGAATATCTAGTTGGAGTAAATTAAATTAATGCCTTTTTTCATCTTATGTCAATAATTATAGATAAAGCTATAGTCCCCTGATTGCCATCCCCAACCCTAGCCTCCTCTCCAGAGTAACCACTGTTATCTGTCTTTTGTCTACACATTTACATTCGTGTGTGTGTGTGTGTGTGTGTGTGTGTCTTGGAGCTCTGTCTGTGCCAGTCAGCACCTATATATCTACCTTAGTATTTTCCATAGTGCGAGTATAAGTAATTTGTTTATCTAGTCCCCTATTGATGGGTATTTAGGTTGTTTCCAATTTTTTAGTCGTGCTAGCAATATTGCAATGAACATCCTTGTTCATACCTCATTGTGCTCACGTGGGAGTGTCTCTCTAGGACAGACACTAAGATCTCCTACTCTAAAGGTTCTTCTTACAATCTTCTTTTTATTTCCCTGATCATTTTACCCCATTATCCCTTTTCCTCAAAGAGAAGAAATGTGCCCAGCAGTAAATTAACCTCCTGTCTGAATATCCAGTGTTGGGGCTGAAGAATAATCCCTTGTGTCACAGGCAGAGATTAACATGATCCGTGACATATCCAGAGGATGAGATTTGGCTCCAGTGCTTACTGCCAGGCAGATGCTGCCACATCTGTTGGGTAGTCCAGGTCATGTGCCCAACCTGAATCATAGTCAGTTAGTTCTTTCTGTCTAGTCAGTTGGTCTCCAAGAGGGGTGAGCCTCTTTTTCCACTATTAGGAAAAAGCCAGGTGCTTTCCCAACTGGCAATGGGTCAGGATGTTCTTTCTGACCATGAGTGAAAGCCAGCAGTGAGCAGCAGCTGTTGTGTAATGGGGAGAGCACTGGACTGGGGTCAGGAATCCCGGGTTTAACCTTAGGCAAGACATTTAATCTACCTAAACCTTGGCATTCTCATCTCCAAGTGTGGGTCCCATGGCGTTTCGTCCCTCCATGTTTGTGGTGAGGATTAAATGAGATAACTGAGTAGTCAGCACATGGTAGACAGGCTCTCAATAAAGTGTTGATTGAATCTGAAATCTGAAATAGGTGGTACTGGGTGATTTTGCAAAACATAGAGAACTCTATTCAAACTAGCAAACATTTCTGAGTGCCTAAATGTGCCAATCATTATGCTTATGTTTCTTTTATCATAATAATAATAATTAGCTAATTTATGAAAAAGATGTGCATTAGTAATCAAAACTTTTAAAGAGGTTTAAGAAGATAGAGTTTAATATTTATTAGGGTATTTTAGTACAGTTGATATGTTTCATATTTATTATAACATTATAGCAGTTTTATTAAGATATAATTCACATACTGTAAAGTTCACCCTTTTATTTTTTTTTTATTTTTTTTATTTTTTAAAAAAGATGACCGGTAAGGGGATCTTAACCCTTGACTTGGTGTTGTCAGCACCACGCTCAGGCAGTGAGCGAACCGGCCATCCTTATATGGGATCCGAACCCGCGGCCTTGGTGTTATCAGCACCGCACTCTCCCGAGTGAGCCACAGGCCGGCCCCAAAGTTCACCCTTTTAAAGTGTACAATTCAGTGGCTTTTGGTATATTCACAAAGTTTTGCAAGCATCACCACTACGTAATTCCAGAACATTTTCATCACCTCTAAAGGAAACCTCATACCCCTTAGCAGTCACATCCCATTCCACCTTCCTTCAGTCCCTGGAAAACTCTAATCTATTTTCTGTCTCTATCAATTTGCCTATTTATATAAATTGAATCATACAATATGTGCCCTTTTGTGTCTGACTTCTTCCACTTAGCATAATGTTTCAAGATTCATCCATGTTATAGCATGTTCAGCATTCGTTTTCATGGCCGAACAATATTCCATTATATGGATATACCACATTTGTTTATCCATTAATGAGCTGATAAATATTTGTGTTGTTTCCACTTTTTGACTGTTATGAATAATGCTGCAATCAACATTCAGTACAGGTTTTGTGTGAACATATGTTTTCATTTTTCTTGGGTGTGTACTTAAGGATGGAATTGCTGGATCATATGGTAACTCTATATTTAACATTTTGAGGAACTGCCAGACTGTTTCAAAATGCTGCATCATTTTGGGCCAATCGCATGGCTCACTCAGCTGAGTGTGGCGCTGGGAGTGCAGTGGTGCTGGGAGCGCCGAGGCCATGGGTTCAGATCCTATATAGGGATGGCCAGTGCACTCACTGGCTGAGCATGGTGTTGACAAAACCAAGCCAAGGGTTGCGATCCCCTTACCAGTCACACACACACAAAAAAAATGCTGCATCATTTTATAATGCCACCAGCAACGTATGAGGGTTCTAATTTCTCCACATCCCACCAACACTTGTTATTATCTGTCTTTCTTACAGCTATCCTAGTGGGTACGAAGTGGCATCTCACTTGTATTTCCCTAAAGACAATGATATTGTGCATCTTTTCATGTACTTAGTGGCCTTTTGCATATCATCTTTGGAGATATGTCTAATCATATCAGTTGCCCCTTTTTTTTTTAATATTGTGGTTACTAGTCCCTTATTAGATACTGTATATAATTTATATTCCCCTGTCTGTGGCTTATCTTTTCACTTTCTTGGTAGTGGTCTTAATGCAAAAAAATTTATTAATTTTGGGCCGGCCCGTGGCTCACTTGGGAGAGTACGGTGCTGATAACACCAAGGCCACGGGTTCGGATCCTGTATAGGGATGGCCGGTTCGCTCACTGGCTGAGCGTGGTGCTGACAACACCAATCCAAGGGTTGAGATCCCCTTACCGGTCATCTTTAAAAAAAAAAAAAATTATTAATTTTGATAAAGTCCAATTCATCTAGAGTTTTTCT
Source organism: Galeopterus variegatus (assembly GCF_000696425.1). NCBI lineage: Eukaryota > Metazoa > Chordata > Mammalia > Dermoptera > Cynocephalidae > Galeopterus > Galeopterus variegatus. Next base: position 115,180 of record NW_007727095.1, read on the forward strand.
TTCACTGCTTGAGCTTCTGCTGTCATACCTAAGAAACCATTGCATAGTTCAAGATCATAAAGATTTACCCCTGTGTTACCTTCTACGAGTTTTATAGTTTTAGTTCTTACGTTTAGGTCTTTGATCCATTTTGTATTAATTTTGTGTTTGGTGTGAGGTAGGCATCCAGCTTCGTTCTTTTGCATGTGGAAATCCACTTGTCCCAGAACCATTTTTCTTTTCCTTTTTGTCTTTTTTACTGACTGGTAACAGGATCCCAACCCTCAGTGTTGCGCCCGCACCGCGCTCAGCCAGTGAGCGGGAACCGGTCTCCACATGGGATCCAAACCCTCGGCGGGAGCGCCGCCGCGCTCACAAGCGGCGCACTCTCCAGTGCACCACCGGGCCGGCCCCAGAACCATTTTTTGAAGAGTGCTCTTTCCCCCATTGAATTGTCTGGGCACCCTTGTTAAAGATCAATTGACTGTAAATGTGACAGTTTATTTCTAGACTCTCAGTTCTATTCCACTCATCTATATGTCTATCCATATGCCACTACCACATTACCTTGATTACTGTAGCTTTATAGTAAAGTTTAAAATAGGGAACTGTAAGTCCTCTAACTTTGTTTTTTTTTTTTTTTTAAGATTGTTTTGGCTACTATAGATCCCTTGTATTTCCTTATGAATTTTAGGATTGTATTGTCAATTTCTGCAAATGGCAGTTGGAATTTTGATAAGGATTGTGTTGAATCTGTAGATCAAATTGTCATCTTAATGATACTGTATTCCAATCTATGAAGATGGAATGTCTTTTCATTTATTTAGGTCTTTAGTTTTTCAATGATGTTTTGTGTTTTTTGGTGGTGCAAGTTTTGCACTTCTTTTGTAATAAGTATTTCATTCTTTTTGATGTTATTATAAATGGAATGTCTTAATTTTAATTTCAGATAATTTATTGCAAGTGTATAGAAATACAATTGATTTTTGTGTGTTGTTATTGTATCCTTCAACCTTACTGTATTTGTTTATTAATTCTTTTTGTGTGTGTATGTGGATTTTCTATATAAAAAATTATGTCCTGTATGAATAGAGATAATTTTACTTCTTTTCAATCTGGATGTCTTTGACTTATTCTTCTTGCCTAATAGCCCTGGCTGGAGCCTCTAGTACAATGTTGAATAGATGTGGCAAGAGCAGACACCCTTGTCTTGTTCCTTATCTCACCAGGAAAGTATTTAGTCTTTTACTGTTAAATATGGTTTTAGCTATAGGTTTTCATAGAAAGCCTTTATCAGATTGAGCAAGTTCTCTTCTATTACTAGTTTGTCAAATTTTTTTATCATAAAAGAGTATTAGATTTTGTCAGATACTTTGGTTCATTTTTTTTTTTAATCCAAGTATAGCCAAGACAAAGCAGCTAGGTTTCTATCCTTATTGGCTTACAGCTAGTGCTGAAAGACAGACAAATGAAAAAGTAACCAAGAAAAATATCTGGACACCCTCATCCAGAGCCTGGAACTAGTAGAAATTTGTTGATATAAATGAACAAATCAGCATGAGATGTAAATTAATCTGTCAATTAAGTGCTATAGATCAGTGGGAGAAGGAAAGAAAGGTGGGCCAATTGGGGCAGGCTTCATGAAGCAGGTGGGTCTTGGAGGACAGGTGGAATTCATAGTTAGGGGGCATTCTGACTTGAGGCTATTGCAGGAACATAATACACAGACATGGGCTGGCCAGTTAGCTCAGTTGGTCAGAGCACAGTGTTGATAATGCCGAAGTCAAGGGTTCAGATCCCTGTACCAGCCAGCTGCCCCCCCCCCGAGCCAATTGCGACTTAAAGGCTGTGAGCCCACCAGTGACTGGGGACCATAGCAGGACCCCAGAAGTGGAGAAGAAACAGAGAAGTCAGAAACAAAGCCCTTTTGGGAGAGGTGCACTTGGAGAACAGTGAGGTCAGTCTGTGTTTTAGCAGAAGTTCCAGACAGCTGGGAATGGGACATTCTTTGACTGTCGTCAGCATCTGAGCTCTCAGGGCATTGGGCACGTGGCATTAGTGGTGGTGAGGGAGCCAGCAAATTGTTTAAAGAAGAGCAGTTTATCCAGGGACAGCTAGCCCAAGGGTAGCTAATCCAGAGTCTCACAACCAGGTCTGGAGGCCAGTACAAGGGCAATTAAGAGTATAAACTTGAGTCCAAGAAAATGCACACTGGGTTGAATCTGAAGACATGTGAGGCTGAAGGGAGCAATTAAACTTGGCCTGATCTATAAAAGGAGTTGAATAGTGGCAGAAGACCATGCACCTTCAGGAGGATGTAAGGGAGAAGGGGATAGAAGGTCAGAGATGTAGGGGAGGAAGGAAGGGAGGAAGGAAGAGAGAGGAACATGCATGCACGCAGCCTCGACTAGCCCTTATACCAACCCTGTCAGGCTGGGATTATGGGCTCTGTTTTGCTAACGTGGAAACTGAGGCTCAGAGAGGCTAGGTTACTTTCTCAAGTTTGCACAACTAGTAAGTGGTGGGCAGGACTGTACCAGGCTCCACAACCCTACTGTTTCATCTGCCCCTGGCTGCCCCATCGCAGGGCTAGAGGTGGCCCTCACGGACCTCCACAGCTCCCGGAACAACGTGCGGCACCACACAGAGGAAATCAGTGTTGACCACCTCCTTGTTCGTCGGGGCCAGCCCTTCAACATCACCCTGTACTTCAGGAACCGGGGCTTCCAGCCGGGCCTGGACAACATCATCTTCGTGATTGAGACTGGTGAGGACCCCAGCTTGCTCACTGGGGTTGTGCATGTGCACACATGTGTATACGTTGGGGGGAGGGAGTTGAGGGGCTGGGAGGTCACCCTAGAGGGCCTCAACTCTATTTCCCTCCTAGGACCCCTGCCAGACTTGGCAAAGGGGACTCGGGCTGTGTTCAGCCTGGCAGACCGTGGTGGCCCCAGCCCCTGGATCGCCTCGCTGGAGACGAATCGACCCACCTCCCTGGAGGTGAGCCTGTGTGCCCCTCCCATGGCGGCTGTGGGTCGGTACCTCCTGAAAATCCACATCGACTCCTTCCAGGGGTATGTCACTGCCTACCAGCTTGGGGAGTTCATCCTGCTCTTCAATCCCTGGTGCCCAGGTAAGGCAGGGTGCCCGTGCAAGGGTCCCTTGTCTCTGTATCTTGGTCGGTGCTGCCACAAGAGAGACAGGCTCAGGATTTCTAGACCCAGCTTCCTGGCCACCAACAAGCCTCCCCAATCCCAGGCAGTCAGCATCCACCCCCACCTAGCAACCGCAAGGGAGGGAGATCTTGCTATTTATTTATTTATTTAGAATTTGTAGATTATGAACCAAATCATCTTTATTTAAAAAGAAAACTATTACAATGAAGTTTGACCACTGTTAACATCTACCTTCATCATGCATTTTTAAGTTAATTAAAGTTTTTTCATGATTTAAGTAATAAATGCAGTGCATTGAATATTCTTGGAATGAAGTAAAGGGTAAAATAAGAACAAAAAAAGAAGAAGAAAGAAAAAAGAAAAGAAAGATGTAAGAAGAAAAGTAAAATCTCCCAATCTCCTAATCCCATTCTCCAGCGGAAGCCCTGCTCACATTTTCTTTCGCAGCCTTGGGAAAGAGTTCTACTCTTAATCAAATGTGAATGTGTGTGTGCGTGTGTGTGATTCTACAATACACACCACAAGTGGGATTATGTAATATGTACCATCCTCCAGTTTGCTTTTTTTTTTTTTTTTTTTTAATTTAACAATTCAACTTTGGGGCTGGCCCCGTGGCTCACTCGGGAGAGTGCGGCGCTGGTAGTGCCAAGGCCGCGGGTTCGGATCCTATACAGGGATGGCCGGTTTGCTCACTGGCTGAGCGTGGTGGAGACCACACCATGCTGAGGGTTGTGATCCCCTTACTGGTCAAAAAAAAAAAAAAAAACAATTCAACTTTGGACATATTTTCCTATCAGTACAGTCTTCTTAACAGCTAAAACTATTCCACTGTTTGGATGCACAAAATGGTTTTAACTGGTCTCCTATTTGTGGGCATTTTGGCTGTCACCACTTTTTCTCTTGTACAAACAAAGCCACAGTTAATATCCCAATGCCACCTGTCCCACAAGTCCTGTCCTCTAAATCATCATGGGGGAGGGGTAGCCGTAGGTACATAGACAGATGTAGGACATGGACATGGTGTGGGCAGAGTGAAACACAAGTGAAGAGGAGAGAGTGGGAGGAGAGGCAGAAGAGGTCAGCAGTAGAGAATGCATCGGTGTGCTTTGGGGCAGAGGCCAGACTCAACTAAGTCTTGCTTCTGGCTTAGAGGATGATCCCTTCCCCTCTTCCCTCTGGCTCTACCTTCTCTCCCAGCTTTATTCCAAGTGGCCTGCTGGGTTGTGTCAGAACCCAAAACTCTGGGTGGGTTCTAACACCTCTAACCATCCACCTCCCTGTCACTGAATGGCTCAGCACTCTCTCACTAGCCATTTGACCAGGCCTGCCATTGGATAAAAGAGGACCAGTTGTCTGTCTTCTCTCTGTGTCTCTGTCTCTCTTACACACACATATCCCTCCTGTCCTCCAAGACCATGAGTGTCAGACTTGTACTAAGGGCCTTCCAAGCTGTGGGGAGGAAAGTCTTACCTGTGGGGCCTTCTCTCCTGACTTTGTGTCCCACCCAGGTCCTAGGGAGACCAACACTGTGGCTAGGGATTGGGAGGGGCTGAAGTCAGGATCAGCAGCTGCTCCATCACAGTACTGGGATATTAGCTGGGAAAACCCACCTTGTAGCTCAGGCCACTCCTGGCCTGGCCGTGAGGAGGGATGTGTGTGATCTCATCCATGAACCTGCAGCTTCCTGCCACACTGGTCCAAATCCTCAAAAAAACACATCTCAGGGCCAGCCCGGTGGCGCACTGGAGAATGCGCTGCTTGGGAGCGCGGCGGCACTCCCGCCGAGGGTTCGGATCCCATGTGGAGACCGGTTCCCGCTCACTGGCTGAGCACGGTGCGGGAGCAACACCAAGGGTTGCAATCCTGTTGCCGGTCAGTAAAAAAGACAAAAAGGAAAAAAAAAAACACATCTCAGCAAGGTGTCCTCCTGCAGCAGTGTCAGCCCATCAGGCTGCATCTGAGGCTGCCTCTGAGGAGGGGAGGAGCATCCCTTCACCTCAGGGTCAATAGGGCTTCCAGACAGTCCCAGGATACTGCAAAGAGGACATCTGCCACCAAGGCCCTTTGTTTGTTAGTTCTTAACTTTATAAGATGATGGCGCACTGGAGAATGCGCTGCTTGGGAGCGCGGCGGCACTCCCGCCGAGGGTTCGGATCCCATGTGGAGACCGGTTCCCGCTCACTGGCTGAGCACGGTGCGGGCGCAACACCAAGGGTTGCAATCCTGTTGCCGGTCAGTAAAAAAGACAAAAAGGAAAAAAAAAACACATCTCAGCAAGGTGTCCTCCTGCAGCAGTGTCAGCCCATCAGGCTGCATCTGAGGCTGCCTCTGAGGAGGGGAGGAGCATCCCTGCACCTCAGGGTCAATAGGGCTTCCAGACAGTCCCAGGATACTGCAAAGAGGACATCTGCCACCAAGGCCCTTTGTTTGTTAGTTCTTAACTTTATAAGATGATTTTTTTTTTAAAGATGACTAGTAAGGGGATCTTAACCCTTGACTTGGTGTTGTCAGCACCACGCTCTCCCGAGTGAGCTAACTGGCCATCCCTATATAGGGATCCAAACCCGCAGCCTTGATAATTATCAGCACCACACACTCCCAAGTGAGCCACGGGCTGGCCCTATAAGATAATTTTTTTATATAATAAAAGTAGTACATGTTCATTCTGAAAATCTAGAGAACACCAATAGGCAAAAAGAAAAAAAAATTACTATTAATGTTTTTTGGAATAGGCTTCAAAATCCCATTTATATACATGTATATTTTAAGAAAAGACAATTCATACTATACACATTATTTTGTAAACTATCTAAACTTCATATATCACATGTAGATTTCCATATCCATATATTCGATTTTGCAGTATTAATACTATATAGAATTCTGTGGTGGAGATGCACTGAAGCTATTTAACCAGCCCACGAGAATAGGGCATTTAGGTTGTTTCCAGCTTTTCAGTATTATCAACAGCCCTCAGATGTACAGCCTAGTATCTAAATTTTTGTGCACATCCTAAACACTTTGCTTAGATTGAATTCCTACAAAGGGAGTGATGAGGTTAATGCCAACCCTTGAGTTCCTGTTGATTTTTTCCAGCCAAGATTAGTTAAGTATAGCAGAAAGAGCACAGAACATGGAGTCACATGGGCTCTGTCTTCAAATTCCAGCTCTGAACTGTGTGATTTGGGCAAGTTACTTAATCATTCTGAACCTGTCTTCTCAATCTTACAATGGGGCTAGAGTGTAAACATGGTTGGTGAGCCAAGAAATTTCACCAAAAGTAAATTTCTATTATTCCACCTCATGTTCATGTTGAGCCTGTGTTGGGGGTGTGGTCTCCCCAAGACCCACCCCCCTCCTGCCCCTCTAGGTGTCCGCAGGTGCCCTCTCCAGAGCTCAGTTTCCATGGGACTGTGGGGATGGGGATAGTCAGGAAGGGCAAGATGACTTTGCTGCTTTGTGTCCTCCCACTTTGATTCCTAGCGGACGCTGTCTACTTAGACAGTGAACCCCAGAGGCAGGAGTATGTTGTGAATGATTACGGCTTCATCTACCAAGGGAACAAGAACTGGATCCGCCCTTGCCCCTGGAACTACGGACAGGTGAATCTCAGCCCTGCTTGTGGCCCATACAAGCCCTGGGTTTGTGGGGAGAGGGGAGAAAGAGTGGGAGAGAGGGTGCCCCTCACACAAGGTGCCCCTGGAACTACGGACAGGTGAATCTCAGCCCTGCTTGTGGCCCATCCAAGCCCTGGGTTTGTGGGGAGAGGGGAGAAAGAGTGGGAGAGAGGGTGCCCCTCACACAAGGTTCACCCAGAACTGCCCGCCAACGCTAACTAAATGGTGCCAGAAAGATGTGAGATATGACTCCAGGTTGCTAGAAGAGCAGTCAGAGGCAGTGGGAAGGTCCATGGGGAAAGGGCAGCTAAAGTCACCCCACTCAGGAATTCCACTGAACATCAGGGTGAAGATGAAGGTGACAACAATCACAGTGGCAATGGCAGTGCCTGCTATTTTTGTTTGTTAGACTGGTTCCAGTGGAGTCCCATTTTCCACTCTCTCACTTCATCCTCACAACCCTTGGCAATGGACCCTAGCACCAATTCTGTCATACTGATGGAAACTTGCCCCTGAACATCTCAACCAGAAGCAGCAGCAATGCTTCTCCCTCCACATTTTGTATTGTATACATATTCTAAGACACACGATTTTATATGTAAAAGTCGTGTCACATTAACTGCAATGCTCTGCAACTCCTGCCTTTCTAAAGCCTGCCTCTCATTTAAACTCAGCCCATGGTAGATCCCATGGTAGGAATTTGAGTGCCAGACCAGGAAAGAGGGTTCTCTAGGCTGAGCTCTGGTGCTAGTAGCACTATGGGTGGGAGAGGACCAGCCCTGGATCACCCAGAGGGTCCCAGAGGGAAATCCTGGGGGTCTTCCTAGAGCCTTGTGGCAGCTTGATATGAGCTCCTTCCCTGGACTTGCCCAGTTAGAACTCCAAAACACATGGCATGTGGGCCCAACCTGGGCCTGGGGGTGGCTACAGCCAAGATGAGATGTAGCAGCCTCAATTGGCCCCAACTCACATCCCCAACTCATTAAGCATGGGCAGACTGGGGTTCCTGGAGAGCCCCTGGAGAGGAGTTTGCTGTCATCCGTGAGAGACAGAAGTGAGAGTTGCTGCTTTCTGAACTCTGGGTCCCCCCCTTTCTGTCTCTCTTCTTTAGTAATTGTACACTGAATGCCTTCTCAGTGCCAGGCAGGGTGCTAGGTGCTAGAGATATAAAAATGAGTAAAACTGTCCCTGATCCCAAAGTGTAGTGGGGACTCAGACACACAAACAAATCACTTATCATGCAGTGGGATGTATAGTTTCAGAGACGGTACAGAGTGTTCTGGGAGCCAGGAGGAAGAGCTCTTGGTTGGACATGGGGGTATTGGGGAAGCTTCCTGGGAGAGGAGATGCTTGAGCTGAGTTAGCCAAGTGAAGGAAGGTGGGAAAATATCCCAGGTAGAGGGAAGGCACGAGCAGACACAAAGGTGGGAAACAGTTTAGCCTGCTTCAGGGGTTACAGAAATCTGGTGTTGTGAGCTGAGTTAGCCAAGTGAAGGAAGGTGGGAAAATATCCCAGGTAGAGGGAAGGCATGAGCAGACACAAAGGTGGGAAACAGTTTAGCCTGCTTCAGGGGTTACAGAAATCTGGTGTTGCTGGAGCAAAAATGGTGAGGCGGCAGTGACAAGGGGCTGTACTGAGACACAAGGCTGAGGAGTTAGGAGGGGGCCACATCAGGGAGGGACTTCTGTGCCTTCTAAAGGAGGTTGGAGCTTTGATTCTCTAGGCTGCAGGGGCCTTTGAATATTTTAAAGGAGAAAAGTGAACTGGTCAGACTGTCCCTTGGGAAAGATGGGTCAGAGAAGTCTCCTAATTCTGCTTGTTGCCCAGTGTCACATGGGAATGAATGCCTTCATTTACACTCAGTCAAAACAGATGTACGTGTCCCTACCATGTGATGGGCAGTGCACCAGGTCTGGGCTCTGGAGTTGTGAAAAGAGGTGGATTGAATCAGAGCAGGAAAAGACGGACCTTCATTACATTGTAAAACTGAGTCTGATGAGTACAAGGACGTATTCAGGGACACAGAGGTAAACCAGTCTCAGGCTTGGGAATTCTTGGAGGAAGTGGCATCCATACCAAACCTGAAGGTCAAGGCGGAGACAGCCTACCTTGGGTGGGAAGTTTCATAACTCACGTTTGTGATTAGTCAGTCCAGGGCCCCTCTGAATGTGGGTTCAAGGCAGGTTGGTGCCATGGCCTCAGCAGTACCTGCTGATGATAAGCTGGATCAGCATGTGAGTATGGAAGAAGAGGTGGTGTGGTTCTAGCAAGACTATCCTAGGGGCTCCAGCAGCATGGAGATTGAGGGAAGAACAGGGAGAAAAAGACTTTTCAGCCAGTCAGACTCATTGGAGAAAAAACCCAGCAGTATCAATGGTTACTTCAAAATGAAGGGAGAGGGATTTGACTTGCAGGGCATATATACCAGCTGAGTTGTGACTCCAGAGCTTTGAAACACCACACCTGCCTAGGAGACAGTTCATGGTCCTTCTGTTTGATGGTTGCCTTCCAGATGGGTTTGTATTCCACAAACACACTCCATGGGAGAGCTGGGTGGGATGGGTCACATGTTTCTTTACAGACCCCCACATGCCAAGCATGGGCATCTCCCCTCTCTGCACCTCCCTCCTGCAGTTTGAAGAGAATATCATAGATATCTGCCTGGAGCTGCTAGACAAGAGCCTGAACTTCCAGGTCGACCCAGCCACAGACTGTGCCCTGCGGGGAAGCCCCGTCTACATCAGCAGAGTGGTGTGCGCCATGGTGAGGTCCCTGGTATGCTCAGGGGGTGAGGAAGCTGAGCAGAGGGGCCCTGCCCACCCACAGTCACCCCCTGCAATGGGCTAGAGAGGCAGGGGACCTCTGGCAAAGCCATTATGGATGGGACTGATGGCCGAATGTGAGTAGCAAGTTTTCTCAACTGAGCTTTGAAATATCTGGGGGCGGGCCGTCACCTCTATCAATTCCAAACTGCATGTTTTGGGAAAGGCTGAGTCTATCTCCAGTTTGGGAAATGGTCTTGTTGTTTCTGAGCTTCCTTTGTTCTAAAGTATTTTTAAAAGGTCTGAGAGCCAAGCTCTAGCTTCACAGGGAATGGGGGACACAGGGTAAGGGGGTGGATAGAAACGGAATAATAAACTAATTAACAGTGGAACACAAGTCAGAACAGCTGGCCTCCCGCCACCACCTCTTCCCCAGCAAGTGTGGAAGTCTCCAGTAAAATGAGAACAAAGGTCTCCTCTGTCTCAGGCCCATGGGCTTTCCAAGGCAGTCCACATATCACTCCTTGTTGAGGAAAAGGATGTTTCTAATGCTTCTATATATGGCTTCTCTTCAGATCAACAGCAATGATGACAATGGAGTGCTCAATGGAAACTGGAGCGAGAATTATGCAGATGGTGTCAACCCTGCAGAGTGGACTGGCAGTGTGGCCATCCTGAAGCAGTGGCATGCCAATGGCTGCCAGCCGGTGCACTATGGGCAGTGCTGGGTCTTTGCCGCCATCATGTGCACAGGTAGGAGATGGGGGGACCAAAAGTGTAGCAGGTCATGTACGTGCCCTCCGAGCTATTCTTGTCCCAGTTTTGCATGATCCCAACCAAGGGACATGTGGAAGAAAGCCCTTTCCTGCTATAATGTCTCTTCACATATCAGAGCTTATTTCAGACCATGGTTCTGACGTGGAAGTCACCCACTTCCCAGAACCCGGCGCACTTCCCTTTTCTGGGCTCAGGTACCCTAACAGCATATTCCTGAGTACCTGGCTGGGAACTGTCCGGGTCCAAGATAGAAATGAAATGAGAGGCCAAGTAATTAGAAAACTTACAAACTGATTAGTGCCCTTTCTGCCACAGAGAATGGGCTCAGTGAAGATATGATATGGGAGGGAAACGTGCATCCAAGCTGTGGTACGGGCCAGAGCAAGATGGCAGTCCAAGAAGAATGACCTTGAACTTGGAGTTGCCACAAGGCCAAATGGCCTGGAGGCCTGACTCAACCAGGGAGTTAGGGGAAGGGGGAAAATGGGAAGTCAAGCTTTTCAGATAAGGAGTGAATGCTACATTAGGAGAAAAGAAGCTAAAAAATACATATGGGGAAAAGAAGGCAAATGGAAGTTGCTTTGTGTATGGTAAGAGGAGCAGACAGAAGGAGGAGATGGGGAGCAAATCTTGAGGGAGGTGACACCTGGAAATGAGTCACATGCTGGAGGTGGCAGGAGGAGGCTTCCCGCCTCACACAGGGCCGAGCTCTTGCTCCTAGTCCTCACCCTTGCCCTGCCCCATGCCTGGGCCGGTGCTCAGCCTCCTGGCCTGCATATCTGTGTACCTGACTTGGGTCACAATCAGGAAATTATTAGTTGTGTTAGCTGGGGAAAGAGGCTGAGTAAAGCTTTCACTCACACAGCTCTTTAGCTGAATCCAGGGAGAATAGATATGTTCACAGCTTGGTGTTTATTGAGGGCTCAGGCCTTCTGTGTAGCCCTGGCAAAGCTTGGGGCAGTCTGTGTACCCTTGTGTGCTGGGCCCCTCTCTGGGCTTTTGAGAAATGTGACAGCCCTTGGGGAAGCCCAGAGAGCCCCAGGCTGCTGAACAGACAGTGCCAGGCCTCTGTCCAAGGGCACAAGGAGGTTTCTGTCAACCCTGACAGGGAGTGACTTCATACAAGCTGATGATGACAAAGTCCTAAGGTTACTCCACCTCTGCAACTGCAGAGCCTGATCTTGAGTTGGATGCTTTGATTGTCAGGGATAAAAAATGAGGAATTCAACAGCTTTGATACCCAATGTTGTGGAGATATGGGTGAAGTGGGAGGTCTGAGTCATTCATTAAGCAGGCGCAAGACTGACAGGCAGTGAATGGATTTTGTACAAGATAAAGAGGGAACCTTCCAGTGTGTGGAAAAGCCTAGAGTCTAAATGGGCCAGGTAGGTGTGTAGAGGGAGTGAGCCAGGTTTGGGTGTGGTTGTCTAGAACTGGATGATGAGAGAGGTGGCGCCAGTGAATGAAGATTATGTAATGACAGCAGACAATTAAAATGTTTATAAGAATCATGACTTTTTAGTGACCTGGAAAACAGAGCTGGGCAAAGTGGATCAAATGGGGCCTGGTCTAGCTGTAGTTCAACCAGCACCAGCCTTCCCCAAAAGGGCCACCTTGTTATACATTAATAAATATATCAGCTTGAAAAACTCGCTCATTCATCCAACGACACTTATTGAGTCCTTATCCCATGCCAGGCACTACTCTTGGATACAAATATGGATAAGACCCAGCCTCTGTCCTCCACCAATTTAAAGTTAAGAATTTAGTCAATCTCCTTAACACAATGCAGATGCCAAAGCATGTTTTTAAAAATTGTCATTATTATTTCATAGCCACAATAGCTAATATTTATTGGGGACTTTCTCTGTGCCAGGTGCTGTGCTAAAACCTTGAAAGCTTAGAGTAATGGTGAAGCTGTCGACTCTGGAGGCAGACTGCTTGGGGTTAAATACCAGTGCTACCCTTAATTGGCTGAGTAACCTTGGGCAAGTCACTTAACTTGAGCCTCGGTTTCCTCAGACGTGGTGAGAAAGGTAATGGTAGCTACTTCATAGGGTTATTGAAAGGATTGAGTGAGTTCATACCTGGAGAGGGCTGAGAACTGGCTGTAGGGAGTGTTCAGTAAGTATTAGCAAAGGTTGTCTCATTTGATCCTGCAAATAACCTTACAAGGTAGGTTCTGTCACCATCTCCATTTCACAGATGAGGAAATTGAGTGGCAGAGCCAGTCTCAACCCCAAGTCTGGCTGGCTCTGCAGGGCCTGTTCTAACCATCAGCCTAAACTGCCCTGTGCACATTGCTAGCAGCTGCCACTTACCCAGCAGCACACACTGTGCTTCAGGCACACACTGGGTGTTTTGACTATTTTGAATCCTCACAACCACCTGCAAAGTAAATACCATTACAGCCATTTTACAAATGAGAAAAACTGAGGCTTAAAGTGGCCAAGAGGCTCTTGTCTGACTCAGCAGTGCATCGTCCCCGCTGCAGCCCTACCTCCCAGTGTTACCTTTTTAAAAATCAACATATTAACTTCAACTTGTTATAGAAAAATCACAAAAGGAGGCATTGTGTGCATCAAAGATTTGGTTACAATTTTTTGGACAGGCTGTTTCCTTGCATCTATTTAGTTGGCTGTTACTTGGGAATTTCAGAGAAATCTCAGCCAACCCTTCCTGCACTGAGGTTCAGCCACCCCAGAGCTCTAGGTCAGCAGGTGCTTCCTGTTGAGGCTTTCCACTTCTTGACAAGGTTGGGACCCTCAGCCCTTGGCTGAGATCTGGGATATAGCCTGGATGCCTTGCACTATAGCAAGAGAACAGAGGGACTGCGATGTTATGTTGCCTGAAAACTCCTCCCAAAATCCACAAAGCTAAACGTTGTATGATTCCATACATATAAAATTTCCAGAATAGGCAAATTCACAGAGACAGAAAATTGATTAATGGTTACTTAAAGCTGGGGGGAGGGGACAATGGGGAGTGACTACCAATGGGCATGGCAAACGTTGTATGATTCCATACATATAAAATTTCCAGAATAGGCAAATTCATAGAGACAGAAAATAGATTAATGGTTACTTAAAGCTGGGGGGAGGGGACAATGGGGAGTGACTACCAATGGGCATGGAGTTTCTTTTTGAAGTGATGAAAATGTTCTTGAATTAGATAGTGGAAATTGTTGCACAACTTGTGAATATACTACAAACTACTGAATTGTACATTTTGTAAGAGTGAATTTTATGATAAGTGAATTTCATCTCAAGAAAGTAGTTTAAGAACAAATCAGACATGCTGGGAATATGTCTGGTCTGTTCTTGCCCATAATTGCATGGGGACAGCAATGACTTGAGCTGAGGGTTGTAAGACACCTATGTGTGACAGTGAGCGGGTCTATGGGACATCATCCCCAACTCTGTGATATAGGACCCTAGGCGCCCTGGGAGCCATGGTGAGAAAGGGGGGTGGGAACTGGTGGCAGATGGGAGGCTGTGTGGTTGGAACTGGGCCCCCCTCTTCAATCAAAGCAATCTCACTTGTATGTTTCTTATATATTGGATTTGGCTTGCGTGTAGGGTCCTCTGCTTTAAAAATTTTTGAAACCGCCTGGGATAGATGTTATCTAAGATTTCTTTTAACTCACTTGTGTAGTGGCCTCTATAAAATACCTCATCTTCAATTCAGGAAAATAACTCTTGTTCTCATTGTTTTTACTGAGGTCTTAGTCTCAATAAGACCCTCAAAGAAGGACTCTCAGGGTAGGCCCTGGTGCATTATTTTGCCCCAATCTTTCTTTAGATTCCAGTCCAAATTCTCTTTTGCGCAATGCCCTGGCTTAAACACAAACTGCCGTTATCTTCCATCGATTTATGAGATATCAAGATTGTGTGGAAAACATTCCTCATAGAATTGTTGGCTAATATATGGAGGGTATTTAGAAAGATGTCTGGTATGTAGTTAGTTTTACATAAGTGTTAACTATTATAATTAGTATGATATTGTTTTAATTGTTGACTCTTGGACTGCAGAGTTTTAGCTGAGTCTTATTCAAAAGGTGTTTCTAGCTATCCCTTAAACTTCAGTTCCCATCCTCTCTACTGCCTTTTCCCCCTTTATTTCCTTCTTTTTTTCCTTGGAATGGTTACGGTTAAATTAATTATATTCCTCATTTCATGGCATTTATCATAATTCATCTGCTTTAGGACCCTCTTTTAAAATAATCAATTAATTAATTAATTTTCCCCCTTTATTCCATAACACACTTCCATTCACCTTCCCTCATGATAGGGAAATATTTTAATGTGTTTAATATGTAGCATTGTATTTGAGTGTGTTCTTACAAAAAAGTATGTTGTTATCTTTGTGCAATATTTTGTCCAGTATGTTTTTGGTTTCACGTATTTTCATCTTTAGAGGTTCCATTAAGTCTTTTTTTATACCTTCCGTTTCTCTTCTCTTTATGTTCATGTTTTTCTCTACATCCTCTTGAGCATATTTATAATATTTAAAATAGCCCTTTCATGGTTAGCTCACTTGGTTAGAGTGTGGTGCTGGTAACACCAAGGTCAAGGGTTCAGATCCCTGTACCAGCCCGCTGCCAAAAAAAAAGGAAGAAAAGAAAATAGCCCTTTCAGGTTTTTGTCTACAAATTCCATCATCTCTCTCATTTCTGGATCTGGTTCTATCACTGATTTTTCTTCTGGTTATAGGTCATATTTTCCCATTTCTTTAGATGCTTGGTAATTTTTGATTGGACACTGGTCATTGTGTTATGTTGTCGAGGACTGGACTTTGTTTTATTCCTTTGAAGGACTTTATTGTGGCACACCAATAAATTCCTTGCAGATCTGTTTGAGCCTTTGGAGGCTTGCTTTTAAGCTTTCTTATGGTGGGTCCAGAGCAGTGTTTAAGCCTAAGTTAGCCTCACTACAATGTCATGACTTTTCTGAGGACTCTACCAAATGCTCTGTGTGTTATGAGGTCTCTCCATTCTATTGCTTTGTCTGGCCTCATCCCCACGGGGATGTGAATTTCATCCTCATGCATGCACAGATTATCACTCAACCAAAGACTCAAAGGGACCCCTGTGCAGATCTCTGGACCACTCTCTCTGTTCAGCTCTCTCCCTTCTGTACTACTCTACCCTGCAAATTCTAGCTGCCTTAGCTTCCTTGAACTGTGATCTCATCTCCTCAACTCAATAAGACTGCTGAGCCCTGCCTGGGCTCCTCCTCCCTGTGTTGAGGCCTGGAAGATGCCTCTAGGGAGACCCTTAGTTAGGATTTGCCTGATATTTTTCTCAAGGTTGGACTAGAGTTGTGTTTTGGGGAGGAAGATCACAAAGGTACAGTGTCGTTCTTATCACATCATAACAAGGGTACATATTATCAACTTGACTTATCCCTGCTGTTATTGACCTTGAAACCTGGCCGAGGTGGTTTGGCCTTTGCTGGCACGGCGTGGCAGGAGTGAGGCTACAGTTTTTTCCTATACAGTTTGTTCAAACCAGAATCTAATCTGGAACCAAGCATTATACCTGGTTGCAATGTCCTTTGTGTCTCTTTTAATCTAGAAGAGACCCTTTATTCAATATATGACTTTGTTGAAGACACTGGGACAGTTGTCCTGCAGAATTCTACCTTTTGGATTTGTTTGAAGGTTTCTTGTATTGTTGGTCTTCTTGTTCCTCTGTTCCTTGTATTTTGTAATTGAAAGTCAGATATAAAGGCTAGCAATATTCAAATTAAACATTTTTGGCTAGAGGCTATTCCTTTTAAAGCAGACTTTGATTGTCCATCCCCACATAAGCAGCTGTGGTTTTTGTCTTTTTTCTATCAGTCCAGGTGACTGACTTCTTTGAGGACAGAGGGAGTAGACCATGGGAGTGCTCACTGTGAAGGGGCCTCTTCTATCATTTAAGACCCCTCAGATGGCCCTTACAAATACCCGACAGAGCCACAAAGCAAGTCTCACAGTTCTTTGGAAACTCCCCAGTCCCATCCTCTGGGCTGCCTTTTTTGTCTCATACATAATCTGTGTTATGTGGGTCCTTCACTTTGTGCTTAGCCCCTTAAAGGTTGGTATCCTTGATGACATTTCCTATTTCTCCATAAACAGTGCACACCTGTATTTTTGAGTAAGAGGCAGAACTTGATGACCATGGTTTAGTTATGAATTGTATATTTCCTTATCAAAAAAATAATTATGGCAGGGCCTTGCCCTAGTGCAGGCTAGAAGACTGGAGATTATCATGGAAAACAGATAACACACCTTTGCATTTTTAAGGTACTGTTAAAGAAACAAATAAGATTTTATTTCATTGCTGTGGCAGATGAGAGAGAAAAGTTTAAATATGACATTGTGATGGCATATCTGAAAGGCCATGCAATATAACCATCTTGGTTATAAAGGACAATTAAAGGGATGGGAGGAAAGGCAGGAAGTGATATTTTTATCATTTTGAAACAATATATCTAGGGAGGAATTAAAAAATGATAAAAGTTATCACAGTTAAATGCAATTACTTTGACCCTACAAGCTGGCACTTTGACTGTGTTCCTTAGTATAAGCCATGGCAGTGTGGCAGCAAATGTGACTGAGTGAATTTATGTAAATTGAACTCTCACTTTCCACTGATCTTTCTCATAAAATTTGAGCCACATTTCCACATTGGGGAGAAAATAACTGGTTAAGAGCATTTACAGCCAGTCCTGAAATATACTCAATGTTTTAATAAACCATCAGGACAGTGTTCACCACATGTCAGAGTGAAGTAGTGCCCCTCAAGGCAGGAATGTTTTCATATTTGTATCCTCTACATCTAATCCACTGCCTGGTCCATAGCAAAGACTCAACGCTTACCACTGAAGGAGTGCTGAACAGCTGAATGAAGAATCATAACAATTAATGCTGAGAGTGTAGTGTAATATACCTCAGGAACTCTGAGGTCCTTTGCCAACTCAGATCTTGTCCACTTTTGCCCAATTACCACCGCATGAGTGTGCATGCATGTGTGTGCATGTTCACACACATACATGCCCCATATGGGTTTCTCTTATATGAGGGATTCAGATCTCACAAAACTATCAATGAAAGGGTGGCCTGAATCTCGTGTCAAACTGTGAGTCATCAGGACTGATAGTCTGCAGAAACCTTGTTCACAAGTTAAAGATAACTTACTTCAGAGGGAATTTAATGAGCATCTACTCTGTGCCCAGAACTGTGCTAAGAATAAAGAAATGCAAGAAAAGTATCTGATATGAGCCCAACTTTAGGGGGATTTGTAATCTGGCTGACAAGATAAGACAGATATATTAAATTATAGGAGCTTAATCCAGTGCTAAAATGTGTGGCATAGCTGATTGGGATTATGTGCGAGCACAAGAAGAGAGGTTAGTGTGGTGTGCAGTAGTCGGTGAAAACTTGACAGAGGAAGGGGTGTGAGGCTGAGGTGTGGCTGGGATGTCAGTGAGGTTGCAGTGGTGTGTCTTGGTTAAAAGCATGGGAGCCTTTGAAATCAGAAGACATGGGTTCAAATCTTGCCCTGGCTTTCTTCTTCCTGCCATGTAGCCTCACCTTTTAAGCTTCACGTGTCTCATCTTTAAGACTGGGATAATCACAGGATGGCGGAGAAGATTAAGTGAGATAATGCCTGGCACCTATGGGTATGATGATGTCCTTGACTGGGAAGACTGAAAGACAAGTTAAGTTGGGGATGTGTTTAGTGACAGCGAGGTCTCCAGATAGATTCAAATTCAGGGGTCCTGGACACAGAAGTGGCAGGTAAAGACATAGACAGGATGAGGTCTTTGTGGGAAAACAGAACAAGAAGGACAGATGCAGCAAGGCTCCTGGAAACATGTATGTGCACAACCTTGGTTACTGAGATCTGAGCACCTTTAGCACCCTTCATGTGATATTGAAGCTAAAGCCTTGTCTTCACCCTCTATGTAAGAAATCACTCTTGCCCCTATGTAACTTCATTCTGTTCCACTGTGACAGCCTGTCCCCCATCAGAGTCCTCTCACAAGCCATGATGAGGAAAGAGTAAGAACAGATCAGTGCAAATCCACCACCACTCAAAGCTTGTGCTATATAGACAGTTGCGCTTGGAGCCCTGAGCATAGCACTCAGCCATTACGACAGTGCTGTGCTGAAGTCTGACATCGCCAGAATAGGCAAAAGATTCATGAAACATCATTCATCCATCCATCCAGCAAAGTTGCACCAAGTATCTGCAAAATAGGCCTTGCCCTATATTGTTAGTGGCTGTGTAACGATAAAGATGAATAACACACGATCCCTGCCCTCAGGAAGGCAGACGTGTAACAAATCATTATAAGCCACATACTCTGGTCTAATAGAGAACTTCAAAGTGCTATGGGACTAATTATCTGTGTTAGGGTGGGAAAGTGCCCATCGAGCCATGTTTAGCAGGGTTGACACCACCACTGACACTTCAAGTGGCCGTTCGTGAATTCGTCAGTCAGGGTAAAGATCGGGTGGAGGCTGCTCCCTGCTCTCTCTCCCTGCCCACCCCTCCTTGGCACCATCTCTTGTTACTGTGTGTGTTGTCCACCCTCCTGACTGTACTTTTAGCATAAATGTGCCCACATGATGCTCATCTCTTGCCTCACTCTCATCTCATGTTCCTTCAGTGGCAGCTTTTCAACCTTCACCTCACCCCTGCACCACGCTGTCCTGTGTCACCTCCACCTACACCCACTTCTCACCTCTGCCCACTGCCTGCCCTAGTTCTTTGGCCCTGTTCAGACCTGCCACTCAAGGGAGAGCTCGAGGCTCCCCTTTGGACTTCTCTCCTCCCCTTTCCTGCTGCATCCAGGTGTGTGTCCCCACCCTGGCATAGAGAGGCTTTGTGACAAAGTGCAGTATTAGAAAAAATCTATAAGCAATTAATTGTTTAAACTAAGAATTATAAACTTAAAAAAAATATGACAGTAGTATGTGTGAAGAACGCTTAGAAATATCTATATTTTTGACTCAGTCATTTTACTTCTTGGAATCTATCCTAAGGGGCAGGGGGCAGGGAGAGATTGATGCAAAGATAGTCATCATAGCATTACTTACAACAGGGGAAAAATTGGAAACCAACTAAATGTTAAAAATAACCACCACTGGAAATCTTGCTTTTGGCAATTATTTGATAACATGGGAAAATGCTTGGGATGTATAATTACATGCAAATACTAGACTGCTAAATTGTGTGCATACTCCTGAAAGGTGGACTCAGTGTTGACTGCAAGCTTAGCAGTGAGCAATAGCTCCGCTGCTTGCTAGTTGTGTGACCTTGGTCAAGGTAGCAAACTTCTCTTAGTCTCTGATTCTTAATCTTCAAAATGGAGATCATAATAGCAGCTACCATGTAGAGTTGTTCTGAGGATAAGTTATCTGAAACATTTAGCACTATGCCTGGCTGGTATACACAATTATTATTATTCACATTATTGAACTGGATGGACTATTGCTACTAGACCTGAGGGGACAGGGATCCCCAGGGCATTTGATGGTCGGGTGGGCTGGGGAATATTGCTGTACCTAAGAGTACAGAATGGAGGAAATACGCAGAGGACAAAGAAAAGAAGTTGGCTGGTAAAGGAAATGGATGCCTCTCGGGAATAAAGACAACTGATAGAGTTTGGATGTGTTGTCCCCTCAAAACTCATGTGGAAATCTGATCCCCAGTGTGGCAGTGTTGGGAGCTGTTTGAGTCATGGGGGCAGATCCAGAGGACAAAGAAAAGAAGTTGGCTGGTAAAGGAAATGGATGCCTCTCGGGAATAAAGACAACTGATAGAGTTTGGATGTGTTGTCCCCTCAAAACTCATGTGGAAATCTGATCCCCAGTGTGGCAGTGTTGGGAGCTGTTTGAGTCATGGGGGCAGATCCCTCATGAATGGAGTAATGCTCTCCCTGGGGGGTGGGGGTAGTGAGTGAGGTCTCGCTCTGTTAGTTCTCCTGAGAGCTGGTTGTTTACAGGATGCTGGCACGTCCCTGCTCTCTCTCTCTTGCTTTCTTTCACCATGTAATCTTCTTGTACCTGCCGGCTGCCTGCCACTTTCTGCCATGAGTAGAAGCAGACTGAGGCCTGTGCCAGATGCAGCTGTCCCAGAATCGTGAGCCAAATAAATCATGAGCTAAATTACCCAGTCTCAGGTATTCTCTTATAGCAACACAAAACGGACTAATACAACATTCTACCTCCTTTCAAGAAGTTCTCTACCAAGGACAGACTCTCACTTTTCTAACTTTTGTTACATGGTTTCTTTCCTTCCTAGCTTGATCTGTGATGCTTTCCTTGAGGGGCTTCCAAGATGATAGACCCAGGAAAAAAGTGGAATCCAAGCCACAGAACTTTCTTTGAGAATCTGATGATCTCAGCCAATAATTTTAACCACAGGAAGGAATAGAATTCTAGCTATTTGGTTTGAAGATGGAGATTTATGGTCAGGAGAGAAGTGAGGCTGAATCAGGCCTCTGAGTCTTGCCAAAGACATGGCACACCTGTCCCACACTGCTGGCGTGGGCAGGAGAACTGATGACTCGCTAGACTTTCTGTTGGCTCTGTCAGTGCTCGTCTGAGCAGCCGGCATTCTAACCTTTGCATGGAGTCTCTCCCATGAGCTCAGAAAATGGGGAGGGAGGTTGGAAATGTCACCAACCCAGTGACCCAGACAGCTTCTGCCTGGTCTTGCAGATGCCAAATAAATGATTTCCCTAAGTCCAGGGCCCTAAGTCCAGGAATCCATAGCGTTCCCAAATCCACAGTCCACAGATGCTTCTTCTGTCCTTTCTGCAGTGATGAGGTGCCTGGGGATCCCCACCCGTGTGATCACCAACTTTGACTCTGGCCATGACACAGATGGAAACCTGATCATAGATGAGTATTATGACAACACAGGCAGGATTTTGGAGAATAAGAAGAAGGATACTATCTGGTGAGAAACAACTTCTCAGTCTATTTCCAGAGCCACAAATCAGAGCTAAACCCCACAGCAGGAAGGAGGGCAGGGCTGAGTCCAGGAACCTGCAATTCTTCATGTCCTCCACCACACCCACCACTGCCAGCCCCTCCCACACACACGCCCTTACCAGGCTTCAGCTGGGAGACAGCTGAAAAAGGGAGCTAAACCCCACAGCAGGAAGGAGGGCAGGGCTGAGTCCAGGAACCTGCAATTCTTCATGTCCTCCACCACACCCACCCCTGCCAGCCCCTCCCACACACACGCCCTTACCAGGCTTCAGCTGGGAGACAGCTGAAAAAGGCCAATATTGGGTTTAGAATCCTCACATCATAAGAGCTGTCTGCCCTAGGCTGAGGTTTTCCTTTTTGTCACCTCCTTCATCTAAAACTCAGCCTATGGCTCTGAACACAGGAGAGACTCAGAGACCATGGATGCCTCTGTGAGTCAGCAACACACAGAGAGAAAGGGCCACAGGGGTACACTTGAGAGAGAGCGTGAATGACTTTTAACTTCGGTGGACTCTGTTCACAGAGTCAGTAGAGGGAAGCTCTGTTCTGGGTGGCAAACAGAGGCTCCCAGGGAAGGAGGCATCACTCCTCCCCCACAGACATTCCCAGCCCTGTGGAGCCCTAGCCTGTCTTTCTATTTCACTCTGCATCTGCTCCCCCATCCCCTGCCTTGCTCCAGAAAGAGCAAGCTGTACAACCCCTCCCTTAGCTTCTGTTGACAGACTCCTCTGGCTTCTCCCTCAGGAACTTCCACGTCTGGAATGAGTGCTGGATGGCCCGAAAGGACCTCCCTCCTGGATATGGAGGCTGGCAGGTGCTGGATGCCACACCTCAGGAGACAAGCAATGGTGAGGCTCTCCAGAAGGAAGGCAAGACCCACCCCCTGAATGTGCCCCTGCCCCTGCCTGGCCCTGCAACACACGGCCCACCAAGGCTCTCCTGTACTCATTCAGGCCTCTACTGCTGTGGCCCTGCCTCTGTCAGAGCCATCAAAGAAGGAGAAGTGGATCTGAAGTACGACACACCCTTCGTGTTTTCCATGGTGAACGCTGATTGCATGTCCTGGCTCGTCTCTGGAGGGAAGGAGCAGAAACTTCACCGGGACACAAATTCTGTCGGCAGTTGTATTAGCACTAAGAGCATTCAGAGTGACGAAAGGGATGACATCACAGAGAACTACAAGTATGGAGAAGGTACAACGAAGCCAGACCCACTCAGAGTCCATGTCCTTTGGGCACTTTCCCTTCCCCAGGGAACCAGAGAGCATCTGTGGGGCAGGACACAGGTCCACTGTCTCCTCTGCCATTCAGTTTTAAGGTCCCAGTCGAGGTGTCCCCACTGCATTACTTCCTCATGTCCAGCACCACTCCACATCCCACAGGCCAGGAAGCTCCCTCCACAAGATGCTCGCGGTGACTGTAGAGCCATTCGCAGGCATCTCGCCAACAGAATATGAATACTCCACCCCTACCTCCCCCCAAAATCAGCCTCCTACTGAAGATGGCAGGGGATTTAGTAAACTCTCTCCTGCTCATTAATTTATTTTATTTAACTTATTGTTCAATGAATTGTGTTTTACTGAGTGTTAAGACGACAGGCCAGACCACCAGCCAGCACCCAGGCTGATGTAAGGCCAAATGTTCACTCCCACCCCTTCCCCCGTGGAGCCAGCAGGGCCAGAGGACAATTCTGAGGTAAGAGCCCTCGCAGAGGCTCCTTGCCCAAGCCAGCTGGGCCAAAGGGAGGCTGAGTTGGCCAAGAGTAGATGAATTCCTGGAAATGGAGAAAGGCCAACCACCAGGTTCAACTACAAAGGAGCCAAGCAAAAATAGCCAGTGCACAAGGGCCAGAAGCAGGGAAAGGGGGCAGGGCTGAGATCTGGCCGGCACGGGATCTGAACAGGAGCACATCAGGGTTGTGGAGGGCAGGGGGCCTGAACAATTGCTGGGAGCACTGACCAGTGGGTGGCTGTGGTTTTTCCATGTGGGCCTTTGGGACAGACACAGAGAAGCTCCTGAACCCCCACCTGGGAAGGGGATGCACAGTAAGAGACAAGTAATGAACACAGCCCAGCAGTACCATCGCCACTTACTCTCCATTGACTGTGGGGTTATCTTGGTTCTGCTGCCCCAGAAACAGATCCTGAGGCAAGGATTCAAGTACCAGTGGTTTATCTGTGAGGCAATCCAGAAAATACTGGTAAGAGAGTGGGGAAATGAGAACGGGAAGGGAAGGAAGCTAGTGTAGAGTGTATTATCACAGTGTTGACACCATGGACAGCTGGAGCTTGCACCTGCTGGGAGCTCTGGGAGTAGGGTTACCAAGGAAAAATCCAGGATGAAAAACGCTTTAGTATAAGTGTGTCCCAAATTATTTGTTGTTCATCTGAAATTCAAATTTAGCAAATTTTTATTTGCTAAATCTAGCATCCCTACTATTTATTCATGTAAAGTGTAGAACAACACTGTGGACTTGTCGCAAGGGTGCTGGGGTATTTCTCCACCAACTTCTGTCAGTCATGGGTTGAGGGCTGCTCCTTGGCGGTGTAAATTCCCTAGCACTTCTGGCCAGCCCTATGCATGGGCTGAGTCTGCTCTGGTGGCAGAGAAACTCTCAGATGGAATCTCAGGGGCTACAGTTTGAGAGTTGGGCCCAAGGACACTGACATGGCAAGTGTCAATGGGATGTGGGAGGGGCATTGACAGTGTTCACCGCAGAGGTCCACAGGGTCCCCCGTGAACTTGGGGGATTAGAGTTATGTAATGATAAGTATAGTAATAAAAAATAAATTACTTTAAAAATAAATAAAATAAAAACAATCAGATAAAAAAAAAAAAAAGACCCTCTGCTGGCCCAGAACTGGACTTAGAACAACCCCCAGAGCAAGGGGATAAAAGTGGCCTCTGCCTCAGGTAATTGCGGTAAATGCATGGAAGGGGTGAGTACTCAGTAGAGGCAGCTTCTGGGATTAGTAGAGATGCAGGGGAGAGTATTCCTGCACATTCTATCCACAGGGTCGCCCTGAGACTGAGCAGAGAGGCTTGGGCCACTCTGGGAATTCTGCTTGCCTGACTGTCCTATTTATTATTTGTTTGTTTGTTTGTTTGTTCCTTCGTTCATTCATTCGTTTATTTTACTATGCTTCTCAGTTTCTCAATTTCTAGGAACTAGTCTATACCTGACCAATAATTTGGTTCTGGAGCAGGAAATCACGCCATGCCCTGCTCTCTTTAAAGGGTTTATTCCTCTGCATTTGTGAGCCTTTGTTTTTCCTTTGAGGGTGTCAGGATAACATCGAGAGGTTATGAGCACAGGTTTTGGAGTCGGGCAGATTTGGCATTCTCCGTGCCAGTTGTGTGACTTGGACAAGAGACATGAGCTCTCTGAGCCTCCTTTTTCTCATCTGCATATGGAATAATAATAATAATAATAATCTCTCTTGTGGTTGATATGAGGATGAAAGGTGCTCAGCAGAGCCTGACTCTTAGAAAGCACTTGATGAATGCAGGGGAGTGTTTGTTATTGGAAAGGAAGGTTTTAAGCTCCCTACCCGCTGCTGTGTGCAGTGTTGATGGAGGTGTTGAGGGTGGGGTGTTCAGCCTGGCTCATGCCTGGGTCAGCCTGGCTCAAAGCTGGTGCCATGCTCTGCCCCCTAGGGTCCCCCCAGGAGAGGCAGGTGTTTCTGAAGGCTCTGCAGAAGCTGAAGGCTGAAAGGTCCCAAGGCCACCATCGAGCAGACTTTCAACCTTCCAGGACCATGCCACTGAGCCAGGCCAGCCCTCGGAGTCTGAATACACCTTCTCTTCAACCCAGTGATGTTATCCAGGTCTCCATGAAATTCAAGCTGCTCGACCTGCCCAACATGGGCCAGGATATAAGCTTTGTCCTGCTGGCCCTCAATATGTCACCCAAGTTCAAGGACCTCAAAGTGAACCTGAGTGCCCAGTCCCTGCTGCATGATGGGAGCCCCCTGTCCCCATTCTGGCAGGACATCGTGTTCATCACACTCTCTCCTAAAGAAGGTATGGGCTCTGGGCATAGGCATGGGGCAGGCTGTACAGAGTTGGTTATGTCAATGCCAGTGGGATCAAGCCAGCCAACTGGGTTCTGGGGGCAGACCCCTGGGGCACTGTTCTTCCTACTGTCCCCTCCAGCACAGATTCTTCTTTCTCCCCTTCTCTCCTTCCCTGTCCCTTCCGTCTCCATTCCTTCTCTTTCCTTCCTGTCACCTCCTCCTCATCTCTCCCTCCTTTATTACCCAAGGAAAGTAGCCAGTTTAGTGGGAAAAGCCTGTGCTTCAGAGTCATCTAGACCTTGGTTGGAGCCTCAGGTCACCCACTTATGAGCAGAATGGCTTTGGGCAAGCCATTTTGCCTCTCTGAACCTAACTTTCTCCATCTGAAAAGCTAATATCTGCTTCACCAGGACTTGGTCCATGTTGGCTTCCTCTTCTCTATGGAAGAGTCCTGCAGATCCAACTCAGGCCCAGCTGATTTTCTGAGCTACTCTCACCTCATCCTTGTGTTCTCTCCCTAGCAAAGACCCACCCCTGCAAAATCCCCTATTCCCAGTACAGCCAGTACCTGTCAACAGACAAGCTGATCCGCATCAGTGCCCTGGGTGAAGAGAAGAACAGTCCTGAGAAAATCCTGGCGAACAAGATCATCACCTTAGCTTATCCGGCCATCATGATTAATGTAGGCAAGAGCCCTGCAAGTGGCCTGTGGGCCCCTTGGATCCAGCTGGCAGGAGGTGGAGCCCTCAGAGAGGGCAGTGTGGGCCTGCTTGGGAGGGCAGCCCCTCCTTTCCTTTGCCTCTTCAGGCACCCCCAGAAGGGAGAGTTTTATCTGAGAGATCGTCATCCTCTTGTACCACCAGAGGCCTAATGGTGGATCCTTGGGCAGGGGCTGCAGAGAGACCATCTCTTCTGCCACCTTCTGCTCTTGGCCTTCCCCAGGGTCAACATGAGGAAACTTGAGTCCAGATGGGAGGGTCTCAGATCGGGGGAGGAGCCCTGCCTGAAAGTCAGCTCAGATTTGATTTGCCATTTCTTGGACTTCTTTGGACAAGCTCCTGGGCCTCTTCTCCTTAAACTGTCAAAATGGGGGATTAGACTAGATGGTCTCAGAGGACCCCTCCTGCTTTGACTTTCTGTGTGGTCTTCTGAGTGGAAGGACTTTAAGGGGTCCCTTCCTTCCATGCTTTCTCTCCAAGGCCAGCCAGCCTCCTGGACCCTGCTGAGTGAGCCAATGAAGTCCCTGGTGGGTTAACTCAAACATTTGGCTAGAACTTGAGTTATGTAGCATCTTAGCAAAAGAGCAATATGGTTTTAGAGAAGTAACAAGACAAAGGAAAAGGACCTTGAGTCTCAAGGGGTGACAAATTGTGGGAAGGCAAATATATGGGAAACTCCTAGTGGATAAAAGCTGGTTAGTAAAGTTTGTTGGGTAGATTCCTCTGGTGCTGTCTAAAGTCATCTCAGTGATGAACTTTTGTACTTCCTGGTAGCGAGGGGTTGGGGGGATTGAGTATGACCTTTGTAAATTTATGTCCTGCTTTTAGGCAAACAAGGGTGACCAGAGAGCTTTTCTTATACCTGCTTCTTCTCAATTGTCTTCAGCTCAAAATAATCCTTATGCCAAAGTGACATATTTTGGGGTGGCATATTTTGCCACCCTACAGAACAGTGCCCTCCATAAAGGTTTGGTGAATTGGGGAATGAGGACTGTCTCAGTCCATTTTCTGTTATTATAACTGGACACCTGAGATTTATAAAGAAAAGAAATTTATTTCTTATAGTAGTAGAGGCTAGGAAGTCCAAGATTGAGGGGCTACATCTGGTGAGGCCTTCTTGCTGGTGGGGACTCTCTGCAGAGTCCGGAGGCAGTGCAGGGCATCATCACATGGCAAGGGGGCTCATGAGAGAGAGCCAATCTGGCTTCTATAACAGACCCATTCTTGTGATAACTAACCCACTCCCTTGACAACCCAGTAATCCATTAATCCATGAATGAAGCTCTCATGACCCAATCATCTCCCAAAGGTCCCACCCCTTAATACTCTTACATTGAGGATTAAGTTTCAACATGAGTTTTGGAGGAGACAAACATTCAAACCACAGCAGGTACTAATTCTCCACTCCTTCCCCTATTCTGGGATTCTGTTTAGGTTCTAGGAGCAGCCATTGTGAACCAGCCACTCTCGATACAGGTGATATTTTCAAACCCCCTCTCAGAGCAGGTTGCAGACTGTATGCTGACTGTGGAAGGAAGTGGTCTCTTCAAGAAACAGCAGAGAGTCCTGTAAGTTCTGGGAGTGCTCAGCCTTCCCTCCCATTTTATCCTGGGATTAGCAATATCCTTCTTTCTGGACACGGCTCCCAGGTCAGGCTCAGAATACTGGAGAAGGGAGAGACCAGGAAGCTGAGGGGAAAAGGACTTTGGGGTTATCATAATGCCTACAGTTTATTGACATTCTCCATTCTCTGCTGCAGTATTGGAGTCCTCAAACCCCAACATAGAGCCAGCATCACTCTGAGGACTGTCCCCTTCAAGAGTGGCCAAAGGCAGATCCAAGCTAATCTGAGGAGCAACAAGTTTAAGGATATCAAGGGTTACCGGAACGTAAATGTAGACTTTGGGTTATAAATTCTGGGACAATGAGCTGGATGTGTGGATTTTAAGCTTCAAGAGAAGGAGTGAGTTCAAATGCAAGCTGTGCCATTGCCAACCAACACAGAGGCTTCACAGTGGGCAGGGGAGATGCCAGCGATGGATGGTTCCCTGAGCCATTTGCACAGCTCCCCAGGACTCTCAGCTTCAAGAGAAGGAGTGAGTTCAAATGCAAGCTGTGCCATTGCCAACCAACACAGAGGCTTCACAGTGAGCAGGGGAGATGCCAGCGATGGATGGTTCCCTGAGCCATTTGCACAGCTCCCCAGGACTCTCCGTGGGGGGGAGATCAAGTAGCAGGAAAAAACGAGGCAAGAGCCAGGTGGTGAAAAACTTCAAGTGGCAGTCTAAGGAGTTTAAATCATAATCATCTTCAGGCGTTTGTTTCCTCTAAGTCTTGGATCACAGTCGCTGCCTGCAATATTAATGCTCAGAGTTGATTCTACTTTGCAAAGCTGAGCAGACTTCGTGTGATTTAAGAAGCATCTAAAGGACAAATAGTTCTCTGCCCTCGCCTGCCATAGGAGCTTGCATTTCCCATCAGAGTCACTTCTTTGATTAAGGCCTTCCTTGAAAGTAAAAGCTGTCTTCCATCCATTCATTTAACATTTATTGAGTACTTAAGTGCTGAATGTTCTAGGCCCAGGGAATAGAGCAATAAACAGGGCAGATAAGGTCCTCCCCAACCCATCTCCAACCATCAACCTCCTAACCCTCCAATCCCTCAATCCCAATGAAACTTAGTATAATTTTCTTCTTAAGACACCTAGTTCCACTTCGGGCAAAAAGGAGCCTTGTAAGGGGTTTTAGAAGGAATTCCCTTTTCCTTGTCGTATAGCCTTGGTGGATCTATCAGCCAAGGTGCTCTGCCTTTCCACAGCCAAAAGGTGGGCATGTGCCTTATACTGGACCAATCGGACTCTTCCCCCAGGACTTTGACTTCAGAGTGGAATGAACCAGACTCTTCTCCTTCAGAGTGGAGAAGGAAGAAACTTGGAGCCCATTCATCCCAGCAGGAGAGACCCAGAGAGGGACTGGCCTTCCACTCCTGCTGCCTACACCCTCCTGCTGCCTACACCCTTCTGAGCTGCCCTGGATTTCACCCTTCTCCTAGTTCTCTCTCTCTTTTTTTTTTTTAAAGATGGCCGGTAAGGGGCCGGCCATCCCTATATAGGATCTGAACCCATGGCCTTGGTGTTATCAGCACTGCACTCTCCCGAGTGAGCCACGGGCCGGCCCTACACCCTTCTCCTAGTTCTGAGCCTGGTTTTCCTTTATCCTGTCAGTCTAGGAGCTCCCTCATACTCTTGTTTTGTTTTGTTTTGTCTAAGTTGACCAAAACCGGTTCCAGTTGCTTTTATTGAAAGGACTTTATCTGGTTTGGAGAGATTAGCCGACCTGTTGAAGATCACACAGCAAGGTCTGTTTGACTCCAAATCCCCACCATGCCATCCATGCTGCATAGTGCTCCCAAAGGTATCTTTGTTAGTGCTATAAACTAGTCTGAAATTCAAGGAAGGAGCAGCAGCTCTCATTTGCCCCAACCTTGTGAATAACTAGAAGTTGAGGCTGGCTGTGTAGAAGGGGCAGGCAGAAGCAAGAGCTAGACTTTGTTTCCCAGCCTTGCTCTTCCTTTGGTCTCTGGACCTTCAAGGCCCACTGTCTGTCTTTTATCCCTCACCATCTGCCCACGGACCACCAGGCAAGCAACTAACCAATGTCTTCTCTCTACTATCCCTGAGACCCGACTTCCTGGTATCCAGAAAGCACATGGTGCCAGCTTTGGGTCTGCCACTTTTCCAGGAGTACAGACAAAAAGAATTTGATTGCAGAGTGCTGATCTGAGACACACCCAGCTTTCCTTGGACCCTGCAGGATGAGACTGAGCTTCAGACTGGATGTGAGCCTGGAGCTTCCTGAGGGGAGGCAGGCCACTAACCTGGCATAGCAAGGGTGTTCAGGAAGTGTCTGAGCTGGGAAAATGAATGAAACTGGGGAATGTAAGGAAGGGTTCTGTAATAATAGGTAATGCCAGGCTCTGGATAATGCTAATATCCTCCAGGGAATTTTCTTTCTGGCAGGCAGTTAAGATAGGGGCAGAGCACTGTAATCAAGGCTGTTTTAAAACTGGGTTTCAGTCTTTTATAAGGGTTGATCTATTTACTATTTACCTGTACTCCTAGGGCAAAGCCCTTCTGGGGTCCCAATCTAAAGCCTGTGGTGTTTATTAATGACCCTCAACCCTTGTGGCCCTGGAACTCCCACCCTGTGAGACTGCCAGAAGATCTACTCACATTCTCAGGCTCTTATCTGCCGATTATGAATCAGAAAATGCCCCAGACGGAAAAGTGGCTGTCAGCATAAGGTTCACCTCTCTATGCTCCTCTCCTCCCCAAGCTCTTGATCCTCAGATATTTTAAATATTTCATTCAGCTTTTCTAGTTGTTCTCAACAGAGGGGATGGTAACAAGCTAGTCTGCTGTACCTAGAAGCAGAAACCCTTGAGAGATTTTAAAAGATTGAATAGAGATACTTTCTCAGTGGTGGTTTGGATTAAGGCTAATGTGAAATCAAATATGTGGGATTTGAGTTGGAAGACCTCAATTGATTCTAGGCTTTACCATAAGCTGTGAGATAATGAGAAACTCCTGGAAAGCTTAGAGATAAATTTGTAGTGTGTGGATAGCATGTGTACAGGTAGATTATAACATTCAGTTTTATCCTCTTCCTTAGCCGTTTGGGTTTCATCTCTATTGTCATCATTTTCATCATTTTAATATGCTCTCATGCAATATCATATTTCATTATTAGTCTTCTTAAATTCTTTCTGGAATGAGGCAGTATATTAATTGATTTATTTATTAATTCATTCATTAAAGTAAATTTTACTACCTGGACTTGTTTTCTCATCAATAAAATTAGAATGATGATCCCTTATCTAGTCTACAAGATTGACGTTCAGATCATATGAGATAATGTATGTAAAAATGCTTCATAAAGCAATGTACCAGCATAATTAATTTACTTGAGCATGGCAGTCCTGTTGA
This sequence comes from Galeopterus variegatus, assembly GCF_000696425.1. NCBI lineage: Eukaryota > Metazoa > Chordata > Mammalia > Dermoptera > Cynocephalidae > Galeopterus > Galeopterus variegatus. The sequence continues at coordinate 146,202 of NW_007727095.1, forward strand.
ATTTCTTCCTCTTTGCACTCCATGTCCTGTCCATAAACATGCCTTGTCAATTTAACCTCCTATATTTCTGACAAATCTGTTCACATCTATGTTCACCAACAGCCCCTTGACCAAGGCACCATCATCTTTCACCTAAATCACGACAGTAGTCTCTTATCGGTCATCTCTCTTCCCCTTTTGCCCCTCTAAATCATTTCCCCTATTTTTGCCAGTGTGGTATTTTATAAATGCAAATCTGACTGTGTTATTCCCTTGCTTAAAATGTCTTCAACCACTTCCCACTGCTCCATGGATCAAACTCAAAACTCTTAACTCTGCAAGATTTAGCCCTTACCTTGTCTCTCCCCATCACTCTCTGTGATGCAATCCCCTGGCCTTCTTTCAGTCGCTCCTTGCCTTAGAGCCTTTGCACATGCTGTCCTCTCTCTCTCCCACCCCAGCCCACCCCTTGCCCCATTGCTTAGCTAACTCCTCTCTCCCCATCACTCTCTGTGATGCAATCCCCTGGCCTTCTTTCAGTCGCTCCTTGCCTTAGAGCCTTTGTACATGCTGTCCTCTCTCTCTCCCACCCCAGCCCACCCCTTGCCCCATTGCTTAGCTAACTCCTATTTATCCTCCCAGTTTCTCAGCGTAAACGTCACTTTCTCAGGGAAACCTATCCTGACCTCCACTCCTAGGCCTGAGAGCTCAGACCTTCTTTTTTATAGCACTTATCACAATGGCAGGCAAATAACTAATGGTTTAAGTAAGCACTTAGTACTGTCTGTCTCCCCCTGCTGGAATATAAGTTCACATCTATCTAATTTACTACTGTATTATTAGAACATAATACAGTTCCTGGTGCACAATAGTGCTCAATAAATATTAATTTCACAAGTGAATAAATGAATTCTCCTTGGGTACACACCAGCTGAGGGGTTTTCTGCCAGAGGCTAGGGAGTTGAAAGGCGTGGGTGCTGCAGGAAGAAGAACAGACCTTTCTGGTCACCCCTCCCTCTAACTTCCTCACCTCTCCCACTCACCATTCCCCAGCTCAACCAAAACACAGCAGTATCTGTCTCCTCATGGACTCCCCCAAAAGTGCCCCAACTGAAATACTTCTAGAAACCAGATATTTCTGAAACTCTCATGGGAACTGTACCAGGAAAGAAATGATTCTCTTTGCTAGTATCAGAAATAGAACAAACTCCCAAAAGGGAAGCCAGCCCATAACCTTCCCCATTGCCTTCCCATTTGCGGGCTGTCCGTGGTGAAAACAGTTCTTTCAGCCAGTCTTTTTTTTCTCTTGAAACTTTTTGTTATTTTAAAAATATTAACACATAAGTATATGCTCATGGTACAAAGAAACAAAAAGCGTATATAGAAAAAATCCTTGCCCCTAGACACTGAATTTCCCTGTGAAGAAGCAGTTACTTTCCAGAAATATCCTATGTAAACACAAGCAGATCCATACATATATTCTGACTCACAAACCGTTTATGCAAAGGTAGCATACTGTTTACACTGTTCTATACCTTACTATTCCATTTAACATTACAGCTTGGAGATCGTTCCATATTAGTTTATAAAGAGCTACTTCATTATTTTTCACACTTGTATAGTATTCTATTGAATGCATATCCCATAAATTTATCTATCCAATATTTTATTTATGGGTGTTTAGGTAGTTTCCAATCTGTAGCTATTATAAATATAGATGTATTTGAACATACTTGTATAAATTTTATTTTACACCTGTTGGTTATTTGCATAATAAATATCTAGAAGTGGAATGACTGAATCAAAAGTACAGACATTTAGAATTTGGGTAGATACTACTTAATTTCCTTTGTTACAGACTGAATTGTGTCCCCCTGCCCCAAATTCATATGTTGAATGAATTTCAATAATCCCCAATATGGCTATATTTGGAGCCTATAAGGAGGTAATAAAAGTTAAGTGAGGTCACAAGAGTGGAGCCTTAATCCAATAGGACTGGTGTCCTCATAAGAAGAGGAAAAGACACCAGAGATCTCTCCTTTTTCATGTGTGAACAGAGAACAGGCCACATAAAGAAACAATGAGAAGGTGGGCATTTGCAAGCCAGGCAGAGAGCCCTCACCAGACACCAACACTGATGGCACCTTGATCTTGAACTTCAATCCTCCAGAGCTATGAGAAAATAAACATCTGTTGCTTAAGCCATTCAGTCTATGGCATCTTGTTACGGCGGCCCAAGCTGACTCATACAGCCTCTGTAAAGGCACTCTCACCAGCAATAAAAGAAAGTAACTATTTCCTCAAACCACCACCAACTCAGAATGTTGTCAAACTTTTTTTTTTTTTTTTTTTTTTTTTTTTTGACCGGTAAGGGGATCTCAACCCTTGGCTTGGTGTTATCAGCACCACACTCTCCCAAGTGAGCCACGGGCTGGCCCCTGTCAAACTATTTTATCTTTGCCAATCTGATAGGTGAAAAAAATGATATCTCAGGGTAGTTGTATTTTGCATTTATATTAGGTGAGTTTGGACATCTTTTCACATATTTGAGAGACTTTTATTTTCTTTTCTGTGGATTATCTGTCATATCCTTCACCCATTTTTCTATTGATTTGTTGTTCTTTTCATTTGTAGGAATCTTTTTTATTAAGGAAATTAACCCTGTGAGATATGAGTTTCAAACATTTTCCCTAACTTGTTGCATATCTTTTAATTATGTGAGTTTTTCCATTTAAAAATTTTTAAAGAACCAAATTTATCAATCTTTTCTTTATGGCTTCTGAGTTTTACATAATATTTTAAAAGGCTTTCCCAAGCTGACTTAAAAACAAGTGTCTTCTTATCTTTTCTTCCAGTACTTTTAGAATTTAATTTTTTACATTTAGAGTTTTGATCCATCTGGAATTTATTTTGGTGTGTGGCATAAGGTGAAAAGCCAACTTCACTTTGGCAAGCTATTTGTCCCAAAACCATTTACTAGTGAATCCTTATTTTCCCCACTGATTCAAAGTGCCACACTGAGCATATACTTAATGCCTACGGTTTGATTTATGAACTTTTTCTATTACAGTAATGTCATATTACGTTTTAAAATCTAGGAAGACTAGTCATACTTTACTACTGTTTTAGAAAGTACATTTTCAACCTTAGAATTAGTTTATATAGTTTCAAAGAAAAGTCTTCTTGCTTTTATTGGAAAAAAGAATCTTTGTGTTTTTATTGGAAATGCATTAAACTTAAGATCAGCTTGGGAAGGACTGACATCTTTATGATGTTGAGTCATCCTATCCAAGATTGTGACCTGCCTTTTTATTTGCTCAAGTCCTATTTGTGTCACATAATAGCATTTCAAAGTGTTTTCCTGACAGTCCTTGCACATTTCTTAGGTTTATTTCTAGATATTTCATCTTTTGATATAGTTGTTTATTAATTCAATCATTAAAGTTGGGTCTTTAATTATATTTTGTAACTGGTTATTGATTGCAGGTATGAAAATTATTGGCTTCTCTGATTTTGGTTCTAGCCAGCTTACTAAATTATCTTGTCTTTTATAATTATTTTTTAGTAGATTTGTGTTTTCCAGGTAAAAATATATTACCTTTGAAAGATGAAAAATTAACTTCTTCATTTCTTATGAAGAATCTTTGGAAGGGGGGAGTGGGAAGACAGCAGTTTCATTTTTTTTTTTTACATGATAAGATTCTTCAAGTGGGTAATAGTTCAGATTTTTCAGAGTATAAAAAGGTAAAGAGCAGAAAAATTACCCTGTCTCCCAGCTCCCCTCCCCACAGGCAACCAATGTTTGTGTAGTTTGTTTTATATCCTTCTGTAGACATCCCATATATATTCAGGCAAGTACAGCTGCTTCTGAGAGTGCTTCTGGTGACAGTCTCAGAAGCCCAGGAAAAAACTGGGCTTCAGAATTCCATAGAAGGCCAAATATTAGATCCTTTCCTGTGTCTCATCTCCTCAGTGACTAAACAAGGAGAAATTGAAAAGACATAGAGCTTGAGTCCCAAGATAGTTCCAAACCTTCTCCCAGACCAGGCAGGTTTAGAAGAGCTGCGGCCCTGGCTTCTGCTTTTGGGACATTTATCTTTCACCAACAAATTCTACTTCCTATCTCTTTCACACAGATGAATTCTGGACACTCATGTTCTCTCTTTAAATTATCAAAACAGCCTATAAACATCTAGCAACTTGCAGCCCATATGTTTAGGGCCTGAGATTTGGATATGGGTCTCCAGTTCGTGGAGGCATCTCTTCCAGGGTTTTTCAGTGTTGTTCAAATAACATTTCTGAGAGTCTCTTGATGTCACTGAAACAACAGGCTTAGAGGTTTCTCCTGGGCATCTCCAGTTGGCAGATCTTCTCCATTCTACCCCCTACTCTAGTTCTGCCAGCATACCCCTGCCTGAGCCTCCTGGCACAAGAGATAAAATGAAAAGGTTACTCCCAGCAGCTGGTCCAGCAGATACCAGCAGGGAGGGAGTAGGAGAGAAGAAACTTGTCGGGGTGCTCACAGGAGGAGTGGAGGGAAGTTTCACTATTCACAGACTCTTTAAGCCAGCAAAAGTACCTCTGGCATATTCTGTCTGGAAAACAAATTCAGAGAAGGAGCCCAGAAGCAACAGTTCAAGACAGCCCCTTCCTGCAGCCAAGTGGATAAGAGCAGACTTCAGCCATGGGACAGGGTGAGCCAAGCCAGCTCTCCGCAGGGCTCACTGGACTGTCAGTAGCCCCTCCATCGTTACGTGTTTTTCATTAAAGGAAAGAGGATGGTGGTGGAGTTGATGGTGGTGTGTCTATGAGTGGGGTGTGGTGAGTGGGTGCTGGTGATGGAGATGATGGAGGGGGGCTGTGGAATGGTGTGTGAAAAGTGGGTGTTGGTAGCGGTGGAGGTGATGGCGGTGTGGCTATGGAGTGTGATGGGGTAGGTTGTTGGGGGTACGCTGGCAGTCATGATGGTCTATGAGTGGGGTGTGGTGAGTGGGTGCTGGTGATGGAGATGATGGAGGGGGGCTGTGGAGTGGTGTGTGAAAAGTGGGTGTTGGTAGCGGTGGAGGTGACGGCGGTGTGGCTATGGAGTGTGATGGGGTAGGTTGTTGGGGGTACGCTGGCAGTCATGATGGTGATGGTGAGATGGTGATTGTGGTTAACATGGATTTGCATTACTATCCCCCGGTTATCATAACATGACTGTTCACAGCTCACTGAGTTGTGATACAAATGAGACACCCTGGGAAAGCATGAGGGTGTCATAGCCTCAAGGGCAAATGAGAGAGAAGGGGAGGTAGGAATCAGGGAATCCAACTAGAAGGGACAGAGGTGGACATAAAGCAAAACAACAGGCAGAGGTCATCAGAGTCAGAGCATCCTGGCAGGAACTGAGTATGCTCTCCTGGCCTGTGAAATTGCTGCCCCCCTTGTGTCCTGGGAGAAGAAAGTGGGTAGGCAGAGGGAAGGGGATTGTGGGGACAGTGGGAAGCAGCTGTGGTTCAGTCACTACGGAAACTGCTTCATGCCCCGGCCCCAATCCACCAGTCCGGTGCGTGGAGGGCAACTGCCCATGAGACCAACTCCTGAAAGGGGGGGAAAAAAACTCTGGGTGAATTCAGACAATCCACTCAGTCACGTCTTGTGAAAATACGGCAGACACACCAATAAGTCATCCTTTTGGCTCTGCGGAGACCCAGACAAATTAAAGATATACTCATTGAGAGGAACACATTTGAAGATACCAGGAGATCAAGTCTAGTCCCAAACCAGAGGACACCACAGGGCACCAAATTCTTTCTGGACGGGAGGTGGCAGAGCAGCTTCCAGCCCCAGAAGGGATCCACTGAGTCTTAGCTGCACTGTTGCGGTGTGCTGGAGCTGGCTGTGCTGGCTAAATTGCTAAATTTTCAGGAATCTTGAGCACCGGTTCTTAAACACAACCATTATTAAAAATTAAATTGCATAAATTTACGAGTAAACAAATTATATTGTAAACAAAGGTAATAAGTACTCTAAACTCACCGCTTCCTAATTATTTTACTCCATTTTGTCTTTATGTTCTTGAGGGTATTTATGTCTATTATATCTGCATGGTGGAAAAACTACATAATGGTGTGTTACTCTGCACCTCTTCACAATTCTGCACTCAGTGATATCACATCAGTAGCCTGAAATCGGCCATGGTGGGAGTATGTATACCACAGAAATGGGTAAATACTACGAATCAGTACTCTTCCTCTCCTCACTCCCTAAGCCAGTTGTTAAATATTTGCCAGCACATAATTGCTTGAAGAGCACCACATGAGGCAGTGCTAGGTGTGAGAAACAGAGGGGGAAGAGGGTGGGATACTGAGCACATCAGAGAAATCTCTGAAGAGCATTCCATTTGGCATCTCTGTGTTAACATGACTTCTCACTGGGTTGTAATACAAATAGAAGAACTTGAGAAAGCATGCGGGTGTCATAGCCTCAAAACCGAGTGGGAGAGAAGGGGAGGAAGGAGTCAGGGAATCCAACTAAAAGGGGCAGAGCAAGACATAAAGCAAGAAACCAGGGAGTCCCAGAGGGCGCAGAAACTTCAGGGGCTTCTGCAGAGTTCCGGCAGCACAGATGTAGGCCGAGTCCCCTGTGGTGCATCCAAGAAACTCTCCTTAAGGCCCTCTCACTGTTCTTGACCACTAGCAGATTGAGCAAACACTGACTGGGTATCTACTGTGTCTATGCATTGCTGGGGCAGGGGATGCAGACAGGAAAAAAACACAGTGAGAGGGCAGTAGAGGATTAGGCAGATTACAGCTATAAAATGGGGTGAGTGCTGAAAAGAGTGTGGCAGAGTACTGTGGGAGCTCAGAGGACCGACTTCCAACTGGAGGTGGCAGTGAAGGCTTCCCAGGAGGGTGCCTTTGGATCTTAAAAGATGAGAAGGCACTTGCCAAGTAAAGAGGCTGGGGAAGTCTTCCAGACAGAACCAGAGTCCAAGTGCATTCTGAACAGTGGCTCTTGCCATAACACTGATGTCATTATGTGGATCCAGACACACCAAGTCTCAAATCATATGCCTTTGGACATGAAGCTCACCATGCCACTGTCCAATCCAGCTCGACCAGTCCACAGAGGCAGGGCTCATCCTGGGCTCCAGCACCAGCTTCATGCGCAGCAGAGAGAAATTCTTTCTGGTTTCTGAATGCTGTTGTACCTCAATTTACAAATCCCAGCCTTGCTGTGGCTATTTTATCTATAGCTATGGCCTGACCAACCCACTGGTGGATAAGGGAGGACACAAGGGCACAAGGGACACCTAGGGACACCAGGGCCAGATATGCAGGGAGGTTTCTTCCCTCTTCCGCATGCTTTCACATTTCTTCATATTCAATGATGTCAGTTGAATCAAGCAAACACTGATTGGGTATCTATTGTCCTAATCTTATATCATCTCTATCACTGATGAAAGAAAGAATAGGGCAGGTGGGATGTTTCCCTTTCTTTCTTCATCATTCCCCTCTGCTCTTGAGTTCTAAGCCAGAAAGGTTAGGAACAGGAGGAAATCTGAAGGAAAAGTATCCTGAATTTGCCAAGACATGTCTTGGAACCTAAAGGACTTTGCCATCAGGGTCAGATCACTTCCCTGAAGTAGGTCAGACCAGCTTTCATACCTGAAAGCAAAAGTCATAGTTTTTCCCTCCTGGCAGCTGAGCCAGTGCAAAAAATGCAAGTTGCCTTTCAGACCAAGGAGAGTCCCAATGGCCTTCTGCCATCAAAGGATGAAAAATACACAACTCCTTTGCTTCAAGAGGAAATAAACTTTCTTCCTCCCAGTATTGTGCCTTATCTTGGGCTTGTTGAGCATATCTTTTTACTTCCCTGCTCCTTGTTTTTTCCTCCCTCTGTAAAATAAGAATTGATGGGTAGGCTGTCATAATACTCTTGGGCCAGCTCCTTTTCTATGCTCCATAGTGAGAATGGTGAGCCTTTACATCAAAGAGCCACACATGATCTTGGGTGAGTCGTTTCCACTCTTAGCCTCACTCTTCTCATCTGTAAAACAAGAGAATTGGACTCAGTCTTCTCAAAACTGCCTGTAAAAATTATCTAATTGTGTTCTAAGAAACAATGAGTAGTGGTGAGCAAGATTCTGGGTTTTATTCACAGCTTTTGGATTGGGGCCAGAAAAGGAGGTCAACAATGAGAATAAGCATTGTTCTCAATAACAACAGCAATAATTTCCTTCATGATAAAAACTCTTAACAAACTAGGTATAGAAGGTATGTACTTCTTTACAATAAAGGCCATATATGATGAACCCATAGCTAATATTATACCAAATGGGGAAAAGTTGAAAGCTTTTTCTCTCACATCAGGAACAAGACAAGGATGCCCGCTTTCACCATTTCTATTCAACATAGTACTGAATAGTACTTCTAGCCAGAGCAATTAGACAAGAGAAAGAAATAAAAGGCATCCAAACTGGAAAGCAGGAAGTCGAACTGTCCCTGCTTGCAGACGACATGGTCTTATATATAGAAAACCCTAAAGACTCCACCAAAAAACTGTTAGAACTAATAAATGAATTCAGTGAAGCTGCAGGACACAGAATTAACATACAACAAAGTCAGTAGCATTTCTATGTACTAATAGTGAACTATCTGAAAAAGAGATCAAGAAAACAATTCCTTTTACAGTAACTACAAAAAAGAAAAAAAAAAAAGATACTTAGGAATAAACTTAACCAAAGAAGTGAAATACCTCTACAATGAAAACTATAAAACTTTGAAGAAAGAAGCTGAAGAGGACACAAATAAATGGAAAGATACCACAAGTTCATGGACTGGAAGATTTAATATTGTTAAAATGGCCATTATACCCAAAGCGATCTACAGATTTAGTGCAATCCTTATCAAAATACCAATGACATTCTTCACAGAAATAGAAAAAAAACCCTAAAATTCATATGGAACCCCAAAAGACCCTGAATAGCCAAAGGAATCCTGAGAAAAATGAACAAACCTGGAGGCATCACACTACCTGACTTCAAATTATACTACAAAGCTATAGTAACCAAAACAGCATGGTACCAGCATAAAAACAGACACATGACCCAATGGAAAAAAGATAAAGAATCCAGAAATAAATTTATGCACCTATATACAACTGATTTTGACAAAGGGGCCAAGAATACATATTATGGAAAAGATAGTCTATTCAATAAATAGTGCTGGGAAAACTGAATATACACATGCAGAAGAATGAGAATAGACCCCCACTGCACATCATATACAAAAATCAACTCAAAATGGATTAAAGGCCGGCCCGGTGGCGCACTGTGCTAGTGCACCGCTTGGGAAGCGCGGCGGCGCTCCCGCCAAGGGTTCGGATCCCACATACAGACCGGTTCCTGCTCGCTGGTTTAAAAAAAATCAAAATGGATTAAAGATTTAAATGTAAAACCCAAAACTATGTAACTACTAGGAGAAAACATAGGGGAAATAATCCATGACATGTGGCTGGCCAAGGAATTTTTAAATAAGACTTCAAAAGGATAAGCAATAAAAACGAAAATAGACAAGTGGGATGGCATCAAACTATAAAGCTTTTGCACATCAAAGGAAACTGTCAACAGAGTAAAGAAACAACTTACAGAATGAGAGAAAATATTTGCAAACTATGCATCTGACTAGGTATCAATATCAAGAATATAAAAGGAACTTAATCTGACCACGAAAGAAGCCCACACGTAATCCCATTGAGAAATGGGCAAAGGACCTTAATAGACATTTCTCAAAAGAAGACATACAAATGGCCAACAGGCATATGAAAAAATGCTCAACATAACTAATCATCAGGGAAATGCAAATCAAAACTACAGTAAGATACCACTCCAGTTAGAACGGCTGTTATCAAAATGACAAAAGAAGACAAGTGTTGGCAAGGATGTGGAGAAAAAGGAACACTTGCACACTGCTGGCTAGAAATGTAAACTAGCACAGCCATAGAATATAGTATGGAGGTTCCTCAAAAAATTAAAAAGAATTACCATGTGATCCAGCAATCCCACTACAGGGTATATACCCAAAGGAAATGAAGTCAGTATGTCAAAGAGATATCTGTGCTCCCATGTTTATTGCAGCACAATTTACAATAGCCAAGATGTAGAATCAACCTAAGTGTCGAACAACAGACGAGTAGATTTTCTAAATGTATATATACACAGTGGAATACTATTCAGCCATAAAAAAGAGTGAAGCCCTGTCATTTGTGGCAACATGGAAGGACTCAGAAGACATTATATTAAGTGAAGTAAGCCAGGCACAGAAAGACAAATGACCTCACTCACTTGTGGAATCTAAAAAACAATGTTGATATTATAGAGGCAAAAAGTAGAACAGTAGTTACAAGAGATTGGGGAAGGTGGGGGAGGAAAATAAGGAGATGTTGGCCAACAGGTACAAAATTCAGTTAGGAGGACCCTGTCATTTGTGGCAACATGGAAGGACTCAGAAGACATTATATTAAGTGAAGTAAGCCAGGCACAGAAAGACAAATAACCTCACTCACTTGTGGAATCTAAAAAATAATGTTGATATTATAGAGGCAAAAAGTAGAACAGTAGTTACAAGAGATTCGGGAAGGTGGGGGAGGAAAATAAGGAGATGTTGGCCAACAGGTACAAAATTCAGTTAGGAGGAATAACTTCTGATATTCTATTGCACGGTAGGATGACTATGGTTAACAATTAAGTTTTGTATATTAATAATAGCTGGAGTAGAAGATTTTGAATGTTTTTGCCATAAAGAAATGATAACTGTATGAGGTGATTGATACATTAACTACCCTAACCTGATTATCATACAACATATGTATGTATCAAAACATCAGATTATACCCCATGAGTATGTATAATTATGACGTGTCAATTAAAATTTTTAAAAAGAAAAAGTAATAATAACAACAATCCCATTTAATAGGACTTACTATGTGTCTGTCAGTGTGCTAAGTGTATTATATACATTACTTCATCTAATTCCCACAACTCAGCAAGGAGGGGTGATTATTTTAAGGAAAAGGAAACTGAGGCTCAGAGTGATAAAGTTATTTGCCTGAGGTTGCATAGCTAATAAGTCGAGCCGAGGATTTGAAGCCTAGTCTCTCTGACACCAGAATCTCTGCTTTTACTTATGTTGTCACATTTACCTAGCCTCTATGATTTCTCTCTTTTCCACAATAGCCCTGGGTATCAAGAGCTGTGACTTCCAGGCAGCAAGAAACAATGAGGAGCACCACACCAAGGCCATCAGCTCCCAACGCCTCATCGTGAGGAGGGGACAGCCCTTCAGCGTCATCCTGCACTTCCGTGCTCCAGTCCGCACATTTCTGCCTACTCTGAAGAAGGTGGCCCTCATTGCACAAACTGGTAAGTGGGACAGACCCCTTTGGTAGCAGGACTGGGTGGGTGGCGGGTGGGGGTTCTTTCTCCAGCACCCTGTCAGGGAACCAAGGGGCAAATGGCCTACACTGTCACTGGGCGTTAAGGAGTCCTGCCCACCCGACAGGGCTGTTGTGAGGATGACACAAGATAATGTGCAAAATAAATACTGCTTATTATGACTCAGAAGTTGCTCAGCAGCATCACTGTGGGGTTCCTTCAGGTTGCAAATATATCAGCTTTGTGAAAAACCTTGGATGGGATCTAATCCAGGCTGAATATAACATTTAATTGCTATTGTTTATTGAATCCATACTACATGCCAGGTATTGGGCCAAGTCTTCACATGCAATATCTCACTCAGTCCTCACCTCGCCCCTGAGAAGCAGGTACTATTATAGATGTAGGTCCATGGATGCTGAGAGCCTGTGCTCTCCCATCACCCTTCACTGCTCCCCATCACTGGATGTGCCTCCTTTATTCTCCTTCAAAACCAATTTTCACCTGCTCCACCTCTGTAATACCCTGACTTTACTCTGAGTTGTGACCAAGAAGTCCAAATGACCAATTCATAACTGTGTGACTGCAGGAGAGCAGCCTTCTAAGACCAACAAGACCCAAGCCACATTCCCAATCTCCAGTTTGGGGGACCGAAAGTGGTGGAGTGCAGTGGTGGAGAAGAGAGATGCCCAGTCCTGGACCATCTCTATGACCACACCTGCAGATGCTGTCATTGGCCACTACTCGCTCCTGCTGCAGGTCTCAGGAAGGAAGGAACACCTCTTGGGTCAGTTCACACTGCTCTTTAACCCTTGGAGTAGAGGTAAGTTTGGACCTGTGCCAGCCTGGGCTGCACAGGGACTCAAGGTACTGGAGCTGGGGCACAGCTCTGTCAGGGAGCTCCTGCTCCAGACCCCTGTGCACAGCTCCCTCTAAGGGCAGCACCAGCACTCAGATACTGCTGGCACTTTATCCCTGGATGAGCAGGCTCTCAGACCCAAGGTCCTGTCTTGGTGTCACACATGGCAGAAGCAGTCTGGGGCTTCCCACTGAAAGTGAAGGCTTGCCTCACCACCAAACCCTGGTGTTGGTTCAGGGTGTTTTGGTCACAGGAGTTGAGACTCACTGAGATGGCCCCAGGAAAGCTATCCTTTATTGTAATGGTACAAAGGTGAGAACTGGAAAGGGCTCCAGGAATGAGGTGGCTTGAGGGATGGGCTTTTCTGTCTCTTGGGTCTCCCCTAGTCTGTTTCCAGGGTGCATTCAGGTTTTGTGGGCCCTGAAGCTTATGTAATTTGGTGGACCTAGAATACAAAGTAAAAAATTTTGAATTGCTAAGGCACCCACCAGAGCCTGAGGGGTTCTGTGTTAATGAGGGTCCCCAAGCTTTGTCTTCATCAACTTCACAGTAAATCTACCCTGGTTTGCTATCTTTGCCTCTCTCCACCTGTTTGTTCTGTTCTTACTGCAGATTGCTGGGTGCTTTCCATATTGACCTGAGCCCTATTGCTCAGCCAGCCTATAGTGGACTTCCTTAGGGTCAGGTGAACTCTCGTGGCCCTAGTGGCCACCTCTGGCAAAGCTCAGCCCTAGCTGTGGCTGGGGCTATTTCATCTCGAAAGGGCCATCAGACTTGCTTGATTTGCCCAAAATAGGACATAGTGGGGCATCTTCTCTTCCTTCCCATTCTAAAGATGGAGTCCATCTTTCCTTCTTAAATCTGCCACACCCACCTTAATCCTTTGGGCTCCTTGAGCAGTTGATGGGAGAATGTAAAACAGTTTCTCCAGGCGTTCCTGTCCTTGAGACACCAGACAACAAGTGCATAGCCCTTTTCCTTTCAAGAGTTTCTCTGCCAGCCTGAAGGGGCCACATTACAAGGCAGGGCTGGGAAACTGGATGAAACACAGGGATGTAAAAGAATCTCACCAGGTTCCTATGGCACCATGCCTGGACCCCAGTTTCTAACTGCATTTCTCCGTGGCACCTGAATCCAAGTGGCCTCTCTCTCTCTAATTCTCTTGTCCAGGGTGGGGTTCTCCAATCCCCACCACCAATCCTACCCCCACTTCAGATGGCCCTGCCTTCCGCAGCTCAGGCCTTTCTTTCCTACTCCAAGGGAGGAGGCAGGTGGAGCAATAGATGGGAACTAGTGTCCATGCAGGTGTGCCTGGCCGCCCATGTGGGTGAAGGTGGATTCAGGGCCCTGATTCAGCCAGTAGAGGCCCCAAGGCTCTCCACATTCTGCTGAAAGACCTTCAAGCTATTTCTCACCAAAGCTGAGACTTTGGTGTACCCCCTGGCTGACTCTGACTCCACATCCAGAGCCAGGCCCTGGTGGCCAGAGTAGAGACCCCGCAAAGACAGTTCCAGGACAGTGCTGGGTTCAGAGGGAACCCACAGTTTTGACTCCATTGTGAGGAGTCCTGTCTTCATGCTCAGTTTGTAGGGACTGCCCAGGGAATGTCTCTATGGGAGAGTTGTGGAAGTGCTTATCTGGGAGGAGTGGGTAGTTGGCACTGCTCATTTGGGAAGTGATTGAGAGATTGTCAGAGATTCTCTGGCATCTCAGTCTCATCACAGCATACTTGGGGATGGGGCTCTCCTGAATTCAAAGGGAAATTTTACATCATATAATGGAAGTCAGAGCCCTACCCACAGGCCAGGAGCTTTGTAAAAGGCTGCGCCCAAGTGGAGAAGAGGAAGGTGGTACTACTGGTGTTCTCATGAGGTACTCCCCAGAGCCCTGTAGATCCTGAGGCCAAACACCTCAGTTTGAAGTGACTTCCAAAGAAGTGATGTCTAGCTGACCTCACAGAGAGTATTCAGGATGGGAGGGCAGGAGTTGAGGGCTCCTTGGGCACACAATTCTGTGGCGTTGGGCCCCAGATTTTTCAGGGATTCCTGATTTCTAATATCCTATCCTTCTGTTGCTTCAAGTACCCTCATCCCAGCTGGATGCCTGAAGGGCCATGGAGAGATATAGCCCAGTGGCTCCTCTGGATGGTTTGGAAATCTTTTTCTCTTTCAAGGAACTAATCTAACCAACCCCCTCTCTACTTGCGCCACCAGGTCAGAGAAATAGGCACTTCTCCCCTCCGCTCCCAGGTTCTTAGAGTGGGTGATGGCCTCCTTAAAAGTCGCCCCCCTTATGATGCCCAGCCCAACCCTTGGGTGAGGAAAGGGAGTTCTAGACCCATTTCTGCCCTGGGACACCCCCAGGGCAGAAATCCAGCGCTCCTACTTTCACTCTCCAGTCCCTCTGCTCTTCCCAACCCTGTCTTGCCAAATGCTCCTCTTCCTTCTGCTCACGCCTGTTAACCTAGGCTTGATTGTCTTTGTGAAACATTTTTTGGGGGTCACAAATTGAACTTGTGGGTGAGACATAACAGGCCACTGGGGAGCTCCTTAGGCTGTTGCCAGTTTCTCTTGGGCTGATAGTGCTCTGGCTGCAAATGTCTTCTGGGAATCACCAGGCTTTTTAAGGTTGGTTTGTTCCTGTCGGCCTGCCTGACCATGAAGGCCACACCCTGACTGACCCAGGGGCTCTGGGCCAGGTCCCAGTGGGAGCAGTGAAAGAGGGACTTATTAGGCCCAGAGCTGAAGGGAAAGCCTGCAGCCAAACCTGACCTGGGCAGGGGGTGCTGAGGCCTGGACAAGGAGGGCGGGCCTAGTACCCTACAGGCCCTCATCCCCACCCGCTTCTTGCCAGAGGATGCTGTGTTCCTGGAGAAGGAAGCTGAACGCAGGGAGTATTTGTTGAACCAGGATGGCCTCATTTACCTGGGCACCGCTGACTGCATCCAGGAAGAGCCCTGGGACTTTGGCCAGGTACTGAGACTTCTAGGGGACGAGGCAGGACAGTGACTGTTCCATAACCTTCAATGTTCAGGCCAGACAGAACTAGCAAGTCCAAAAGCCCCTGGTCATGAGGCTATTTCTTTAGCCCATTTCAGCCCGGTGGTGCTTCCATTTCCTCGGGGCCACATCAGACCACCCTCCACAGCTACCAGAGTTATCTTTCTAAAAACTGTGGTAAATCAAGCCTCTGTCAAATCCCTGCTGTTGACAGGATAAAGACTGTATTCCCTGGCTTGACATCCAAGGCCCTTCCAGCTGGACAACTGCTTTCCTTACCCCACAAGCCACCCCATGCTCCAGCTCACCATCCCTGGAGCATGCAGACTGAACGTTCCCTCTGCCTGGAGCAGCTTCCCCCCTTTATGCCCTGGCAAACTCCTATCCATCTCTTAAGACTTTTGGGAAGCTTTCCCCAACACCCCAAGGCAGAGGGAGTCTCTCCACTGTGCTCCTGCTCTGTGTTGCCTTCTCTGCTAGAGCCCTGGCCACTTTGCTGTGATCTGTAATCTAAGGGACTCCACGTCCATCTCCAGTTCTAAACTGCAGGCTCCTCAAGAGCAGGAGCTGCCTCGTATCCTCCATACCGGTTAGGTGCTGGGAGGAGCAGTAGGAGCTCATGAAACGACACAGTGCTTGTCCTCAGTGGCTCATACCCTGTTGGAGAGTCAGACAACAAATGACTGGGTACCTGGGCACAGGGACCAGGAGGCACAGTGGGAGGGAGGGAAAAGCCAGAATTCCCATGGGGGACAATGAGGCAAGGGAGGAAGGTGTGGAGCCTGAGTCTGGGAGAATGACAAGAGGATGGGGCTGTCCTGCGGGATGACTGCCTGTCCTGGAAGCCTTTCACCATGCCCCCGTGTGGTCCTTACAGTTTGAGGGCGATGTCGTGAACCTCAGCCTGCGCTTGCTGAGCATGGACAAGGAGGTGGAGGAGTGGAGCCGGCCCGTGCACGTGGCCCGTGTGTTGGGCGCCTTGGTGAGAGAGAGGTGGGGGAGCCAGAGTGGGGAGGAGATGGGACAAGAGTCCCCTGATGGACCTTCCCCGCCCCACATCTATAGCCCTGAAAATCCTCAAATCACAAGCAGTGTCCTCCTCCCAGGGTGTCAAGGACAGTGCCTAGAGAAGGGTCTGAATGAGGAGGGGACAAGGACAGGCAAAAGTACCCATCTGGTGAGAAGAGCAGGAAGGTATCATCCCTCAGGACAAAAGCCAGCTGAGGACTACAACTGGTCTGGATTTCCTCAGAGCACTGCTCCCACCTGCTCCCTCTCCCTGCCCCCTACATGGAAGCCTAGGACCCTGGGGTGGAGAGGTAGGGTCCTTCTTACCCAGTTCTTGCTGCTACAGTGATCAAAGGGACTTGTTTTTATTTCTAAATTATTCCTAAGAATATGCAGACCCTGAAGGTAGCTTGGTGCTCTCCCTTGTCCCTAAAAGTTCTTTCTAGAGGAGTAGTGTGCTCCCCATTTCCTCTTGTGCCTGTGAAGACCCCTCTAAAGAGATGGTGAGGGTCAAGGCCAGCCTGTGAGTAGGAGGAAGCTTGAGATAAGTGGCCTCCAGGCCCCAGGTGCAAACCTGCTCTAAGGAGTTGGGTTGGGAAAGCTAAGGACCAGTGAAACCAGCTCCCAATGAGGGGCCGCTTTCTTGCTCCTCTTTGTGGCTCAAGCTGGAGGACTTGTTAAGGAGGAGACCTGGGCCCAGCCTTAGAGATTATAACCTGGTAGGCCTAGGATGGAGTGCAGGAGCATGCAAGTTTAACAAGTACCAGAGATCTTTCACCATGCCTGGAGAACTGTGATCGGCCCTCCTTACCCATCAGGAAGCTGTTCTGCCTGAGGCACTCATACTGACACCTGCACATTTCCCCCAACAGCTGCATGCTCTCAAGGAGAGGAGTGTCCTGCCCACCCCACAGACCCAGGTTGCTCAGGAAGGGGCCTTGCTGAACAAGCGCCGGGGCAGCGTGCCCATCCTGCGGCAGTGGCTCACTGGCCAAGGGCGGCCGGTGCATGAGGGCCAGGCCTGGGTGATGGCCGCTGTTGCTTGCACAGGTACAGAGCTGGTGGTGCAGAGGTCAGTCACCTGTATTACTGTATAGAGTGTCTGCCCTGCCTCTTGTGTTGTCCCTTGGCTTCCCATGTGGGAGGGACCACTCCAAACACAGGCGCTGCCTCCACTCCACAGCATTTCCCCACCTTCATCACACCCATAACTGGTTCAGATGCACCTTCTAGCCAAGAAACCAGCTCCTTGTCCCAGCAGCTCCTCCCCATCAGCTTCTGCTTCTTTGGACCCATTTTCAAATTCTGGCCTCGAATTCTCTTTCTCCCTGAAACTTTCCCTAACCCTGCCCCAACAGAGCAAGCCCACAGTGTTCTGTCCCATGGTTCTGTAACCATCCATATGCTATATGCTCTGCGTACTGTGTGACTTGTTCTACCTTATTTATCAGCCTTTATGTGTCCTGTTCTTGGGTGTCAGTTCTAACTTCCTGTAGCCTGTACAGTGCCTGTAGACCTCCTCTTTCCACAATGCTATCTGACATTTAAGACAGAGCCTGCCTGGAGGAGACACTGAAATTCTAGCCGCACGCGCACACGCACACACACACCCCTGTCTCTCTGGCACTCTCTGATACTCGGCCCTCTTCTCTGCAGTGCTGCGCTGCCTGGGAATCCCTGCCCGCGTCGTTACCACGTTCTCCTCAGCCCAGGGAACCGGTGGGGGCCTGCTTGTAGATGAGTACTACAGTGAGGAGGGGCTTCTGAACGGAGAAAGCCAGAGAGGCAGAATCTGGTGAGAAGCCCAAAGCAGATGATATTCCAAAGCAGAAAGGGCCCCAAATCTCTGTGGTATGACCTCATGGGAACCCCCACACCCCAAGTGCCACTGGCACTTTGAGACTCTTGGAGGCAGGGGCTGATGGTCAGTGGTGGTATGCGCGCCCCTTCCTGGGAGGGTTGCAGCACACTTACACAATGTCCTTCCATCCCCAAGGTAATGACAACTCTGCCAAGCTGCATTTCTAGAACCTCTTCAGCACTCCTTTCCCACTTGAATTTTTTCCCTTTGCTACACTCAGGATCTTCCAGACTTCCACAGAGTGCTGGATGACCCAGCCTGCTTTGCCCCAGGGTTATGATGGATGGCAGATTCTATATTCAAGAGCTCCTAATGGAAGTGGAGGTAAAGCCTAGGGGTTGGCCCAGGACCACCCAGGGGTGCACAGAGCTGCAAGAGCAGGAGTCCTTCCTGTCATGTCAGGAGCAGCAGGCAATCCAAAGGGGGTCTGCAGTCTCTAAAACAGGAAAAGCGGAAGGAATGATAGTGGCCAGCAGAATGCTGACCTGATGCCAGGCTCAAGGGAATAAAGGTGTCAGCCACCCTGACCTCAAGGCCATGGGGAGACTAGGCCCACCTTAGAGTAACAGGTGAGGGTGGTGAGTCTCAGGGAAGGACAGAGGGTTTTTAGATGGCTGTTGGTTGTGCTAGGTCAGGGGCTTGCAGGGTGGGACTTCTGAGGTTCTAGCTGTGGATGAAGAGGGACTCAGGATAGGCTCCAGCCCAGAGAAGGAAAATTCAGGAGCCATCAGAGGATGGCTCTTCCTCACCCAGAAACAGAATGGTCACAGTTCCTGGCACATAGTAAGTGCTCAAGAAAGGTGATCTAGTCCTGTCATGTACGTGGTAAAGCTGGCTTGGGAACCCCTGTGTGCTAAGTATGTTCCTTTGGGGTTCTACTTGTCCATTTCCTGGGAGGGATCCTGCCACAGGCCATGACCAAAAACCATTATCACTAAATAGTAGAGAGTTTTGCCTCTGTGATACTCAGAAACCCTGCCTAGAGCCCACCTCTGACCTTGATCCTGGGGGAAGGAAAATAGGGTATAGGATGGGGACTGAGATTTTGCATCTCTGAACTGAGCTTACACAACTATGTCTGATCATGGTTCCCTTGCTCATCAACCTTTCTCTCTCTCAGTCCTGGGGTCCTGTGATCTGGTCCCAGTCAAAGCAGTCAAGGAGGGGACACTGGAGCTGAGCCCTGCAGTATCAGATCTCTTTGCTGCAGTAAATGCCTCGTGTGTGGTCTGGAAGTGCTGTGAGGATGGGTCACTGGAGCTGACTGACTCCAACACAAAGTTTGTTGGCAATAGCATCAGCACCAAGGGTGTGGGCAGTGACCGCTGTGAGGACATCACTCAGAACTACAAGTATCCTGAAGGTACTGACCAGGGAATTTACGCACGCTTCTCAGTACCTGAAACGGCAAACAAGGGGAAGGGATGGGCCAGACAGACGCAGGCCAAAAAGAGTGCCAAGCCTTTCCCCATCACATAGAACAAGGTTTCTCAACACTGTTTGTCACTGTTAACATTGGGGCCAGATATCTCTTTGTTGTGGAGGGCTGCTTGGCAGCATTCCTCCTGACCATGAGATGCCAGCACCTCACCACCACCACCAGTTTTACAACCAAAAACATCTCCAGACATTTCCAAATGTCCCTCGTGAGGCAAATTGCCCCCTGATTGAGAACTACTTCTATAAAACAGTACACTTAATACCAAGCCCAGCTGCCAGAAGGCTTCTGATGTTGCTCCTATCCCCATCTCCTCCAACACCCCCCAACCTATTTCTCCATATTAGTTAATGGCACCACCATCCAACTCTTGGTCCAAACAAGAAGGCTTGCACCACCCTGGAGTCTTCCCCCTCCACTGCCCCACACTGTTCTCACATCTGTCCCCTGATCTCTTGCCCCATGGCCTGTAGTTAATCCAGGTCCTTACCTCCTGCTGACAGTATTGCAACAGCCTGCTAGTTGCACCCCTGCCTCCAGTCTCTCCATCATCGTTGTTCCCCTCCCAACTTTCAGTTTCCAGATGAGCTTTCTAAGACACAAATGTCATTATGTTGCTCCCCTGCTTCAGAATATTCCATGGCCCCCATTGCCCTTGGAATAAGTCCAAATTCCTTCACAAAGGAAGATTCAGCTCCCTACAAAACTGTCCTCAGAGACAGTGTTGACTTGTCCCAAAGCTTCTTTTTTCATCATTCAAGGGACAAATTCATAGCACTTGGAGAAGAACTTGGCTATTGAGAGGCTTGGAAGAGACAGGCTGTATCTGTGGTGGATGTGCCTCACACAGACTTTTTAGGACTAAACTTGGCCTTAGAGTTTTGCAAAGCTCCTGTGACTTTGGCATTTGAGTAGAAGTGGGTAAATGAATTTTAATCCTGGGCTTTTATTAAAGGAGTCTACACCTGCTGGGTAAGAAGTGTGCTTTGTTTCTTCCATTCTTCAGGATCTCTTCAAGAAAAAGAAGTGCTGGAGAGAGTCCAGAAATGGAGAATGGAACTCGGGAAAGACAATGGCATCCATCCTCCCAGTCTTGAGTCTGCTGATCCTCTGTACCTATTCTTGGAAGCCCCTACCTCCCTTCCCCTGAGAGGGGATGCCCAGCTCTCAGTGACCTTGGTTAACTCCAGCGACCAGGAGAAGTTGGTGCAGCTGGCAATTGGGGTCCAGGCTGTGTCCTACAATGGTGTCCTCGCTGCTGAGCTCTGGAAGGAGAAGCTGCCCCTCACACTCAGCTCCAACCTGGGTAACACCCTCTACAGCCCCGCCAGACACCCCTGCAGACAACCCCCCACATACCCGGCTTCTGCCCTGGGCAGGCAGGCAGCAGTCACAGGGCACCCCCTGCAGGTCTCCAGAGAAGGCTTTTAGCCCCTGGTGCTTGTGCGCTCTCTCTCTCTCTCTTTCAGGATATATTTATTGGATCTGACACAGGGGAAAAAGAACCCCACAATTCCAACTGCAGGCAGATAAGTATACAGACCCATCAGAGCAGTGTAAGAAGCATTTGATGAGGTAAACAGAGTACAAAGGCAGGAGAGTATCTCACCCAGGCTGAAGCGGCCTGTCCCCAATTAATCATACTGCACTGAGTCCTGAAGGATGAGTAGGAGAGTGATGGACACAAAAATGAGTCTCAGGCATTCCAGACAGAAGGAACAACATGTGCACACGTCCTACCTCCTCCCTGAGATTCTTCTTTAATTAGTTTGGGATAGAGTCCAGGTACAGATATTTTTTAAAAGCTCCCTGAACTACAGTAATTGTTCTCAAACTTTGCTGCATATTAGAATCACCCAGGGAAATTTGATGCTCAGCCTGCATCCCAGGCAGTTAAATCAAAAACTCCATAGTGGGACACAAACATCAGAATTTTTTTAAGTCCTCAGGTAGTTGTAATGCCCAGGCAAGTCTGAGAATCAGTGGACTAGAGCTTGTCTACAGGATTGCAACAGCCTGCTATCCGGTCCCCCTGCCTCCAGTCTCTGCATCATCACTTCCTTTCCAAGCATGGGAGGAGTGGTTTGGGGGGACTGGCAGGAGAGCTAGGCAGGGCACGGTCATGGAGGGTCTTATAAATCATGCTAAGGAGTTTGAGTTTTGTTCTCTGAATAATGGGAAAGGGAGTCAATGGGATCAGAAATCCATTTTAAAAAGAAAGAAATTTTGAAAGTACAGAATGGAAGGGGTATATCAAAGTAGTAGTTTCTAACCTTGGCTGCACATTGAGTCACTTGGGGAACTTTAAAAATACTGATGCCTGGGCCGGCCCGGTGGCGCACTCGGTAGAGTGCGGCGCTCCTGCCAAGGGTTCGGATCCCATATAGAGACCGGTCCGCTCACTGGTTGAGCGCAGTGTGGGCGCGACACCGAAGGTTGCGATCCCGTTACCAGTCACGAAAAAAGACAAAAAGGAAAAAAAAATACTGATGCCTAGGCCTCACTGCCAGAGTCTGATATAATTGATTTGGGGTGTGGCCTAGCATTAAGATTATTTATAAAGCTCCCCATGGGATTCTAATGTGTACCCAATGTTGAGAACCACTGGATTAGAGGTTGGAAGGTTTTGTAATAATCAAGTCAAGAAATGAAGGCCAATCTAAGCTAGCAACAATTAGACAAATTAAGGAGGTGGGACAGATTGCACTTATGAATGGGGGGAGGGTGGCTTCTGACTTGTGTGAGTCACCAGAGTAGGGAAAATGGGGAAGAGCAGGTTTGGGGAGAAAGATGATGAATTCGGTTGTGGGGCATTGTGCCTTAAAGCCCATGAAACATCCAAGCAAAGACCACCAGTGGGGAGCTGGAAACCTAGACCTGGTATTCAAGATAAAGGCCTGGGCTGGAGATCAGATGTGGAAATCCCAGGACAGAGGGGGCAGCCAAGAGTCAGAGCAGGATGCGCTTATGGAAGTGGGCAGAAAGACCATGAGAAAATGAGAGGGTGAGGGGGAACGGGGCAGCACTAGCATTTAGAGGGCAGTTAGGGAAAGAGCAGAGAGTAAGGGAGACTGAGAAGTCAAAGGGAGGGAGGGGGCACCCAGCAAGGTCTGCGGAGAGGTCACACGATGCCAACGCTGAAAATTGTCCATTGAGAGAGTGGCCTTACTGAGAAGCAACAGTGAAGACCAGTTTCCCAGGGGTTAAACCAACTGAGCTGAGGGGGTGAGATAAGCAGTGCAGCCCTTCCTGGAAGCATGAAGGGGAAAGGGAGAGGCTGGGTGGCAGTCACCCAGGGACACTGGGGAGAGGAAGCATGTTGTATTTTTTTTTAAATGAGAGAGAGCTGAATCTGCTTACATGCTGAGGAAAATAACCAGCATAGAGGGAAAGACTGAGGCCTTGGAAGAGATGGGCTGTAACTGATGGTACAATCCCTGAGGAAATGAGAGAAAAGAAGGATAATTATATTTATTCATATTTATTGAGCACTTTGTATTTGCCAAAAATTGTACTAATTGCTTTATATGCATCATCTCATTAATCCTCACAAAAACCTCATGAGACAAGAACGATTACTGTAGCCCCACTTTATAGATGAGGAGACCGAGACACAGCGAGGTTAAATAATTTGCCCAAGGTTACACAGCTAGTAGGTGGGGGTGGGGTGGGGGTCAGGATGGAACATAGATATTAAAAGCAGAGGACTCAACTTGGGCAAGAACGATTACTGTAGCCCCACTTTATAGATGAGGAGACCGAGACACAGCGAGGTTAAATAATTTGCCCAAGGTTACACAGCTAGTCGGTGGGGGTGGGGTGGGGGTCAGGATGGAACATAGATATTAAAAGCAGAGGACTCAACTTGGGGTGGTGGGGACACTTCATCCCCCACGAGGGGTGATAGCAAGAATAGATGTCTATGTCTGTAGGCTGGGAATGGGAACCTGAGCTTGGGAGGATTACTACTTGATGGCTTCATTTTCTCTGCAAAAGGAGCAGCAGCAGAGACTGGGAAGGAGCTAAGCAAGCATATATTTGGCAACTACTATGTGGCGGGTTCATTTGCCATATCTCATTTAACACAAACCATCTCACTGGACAGGCACTATTATTAGATGAAGACATTGAGGCTAAAAGAGCTTAACTTATTACAGTTCACAGGGACCTTTCCACAATCACATTGAGATGTCTGCCAAGAGTGGTGGTGGAGGTGGTAATGGGGGTGGGAGGTGGGGAGTGGGGTCTTGGGTAATTTCAACATTTGTAGCTGCTGTGGGGACCGAGGCATCCTTCTGGCCTCAGTGAAACCCTGTGTTCTTTGCATTGTGTGTGTAACTATGGCAAGTTTCTGTGATACACACTGACTCTGCCTGTCATGTGTTTCAGTTAAGAGAATAACTACCAGCCTGTCCTTCTCCCATTTTGAGCGAAACCCACCTGAGAACTGCTTCCTCAGACTCACTGCCATGGCAACGCACTCTGAGTCCAGACTTAGCTGCTTTGCTCAGGAAGACATCGCCATTCGTAGACCACATCTTTCTATCGAGGTAGGTGCCAGTCCTTCCCTGAATTGCTCTCATGTGCAATTCAGGCCCCCATTTTGGAAGGAATCTGAGTAGATGACCATGCTGGAGGATTACCAGAAAATGCTAGGTTTGAGAGCTCCTTCTCTTGAAAGAGATGGCTTCTTAAATTATTAAATTGTTAAGGTTTAAATCTTCCAGCTTCTTTAGTTCGTTAAGGTTTCTAAAATCAGGGCCTTCCCAGTTGCTGCCCCCATAGTTTTAGGGATAATAATAGCCTACGTTTCCTTAGCACTTTACCACATATGCCGAAGTATTTTCAGCTCCTTTATTTATTTTAATACAAAAGCCCTGTGAGGTAGAACTGTTCCCATTATTCAGATGAGGAAACTGAATCCTAGAGAGCAACATGCCGAAGATCCTAGATAGGAAGTTGAGTCTAGCACTCTTTCCACATGTTACCCTGACCAAATGAATGAGAGCTGGTTCCTGCCTTCGAAGACGTTATATTGATAAGGGAGACACCACACTTGGTCTTTTATGTAAGTGCTTTAATAGAGGTACAAAGTTACTATGGGATAGGTGAAGTAAGGGGGATTAATTCCAGCTGGTGGGTTTGGGGACAACTTTATGAAGCAGGTGACATTTATGCTAGTCCTTGAAAAATGGGTATACTTTCAGTGTGGAGGTAGGAGACAGCCACTATGGGCAGAAGAAGACTGAACAAAGAGGTGCAAAGGAAGAGAGCTTGAGGGATGTGCTGGGGATGGTAAAGTCCCTGATGTGCTAGGATGTCATTTATCAAGGGAAAAACAGGTGAGGCTGGAGAGATGGGTTAGAGACAGACTGTGAAGGATCTTGAATGCAACCTAAGCTGAATTCCAGTGACAATAAGAAACACTCCAAGGTTTCTAAGCAGAGAAGAGGCACCATCAGAGCTTGTCAGTGATGGGTCAAGGGTGAGAGTAAATGCAGGAAGATCAGGTAGAGGTCTAAAGAAGTCAGCTGTGGAGTTGGGTCAGTTTGGTTGAGATGAGGAGAGTAACTGAGGAGGGTTGCAAGGGTGGGCAGGAGGGAGGGAGGGACTGCAGCTCTGTGGCCTTGGCATCCTCTCCAGGTGTTTCCTCTTCCCACAGATGCCAAACGAAGCAGAGCAATATCGACCTCTCACGGCCTTGGTCAGTATCCATAACTCCCTAGATGCTCCCATGAAGGATTGTGTGATCTCCATCCTTGGAAGAGGGCTCATTCACAGAGAGAGGAGCTACAGGTAAGAGACTGTAAGTGTCTCATCCCACTGAAACAGCTCAACTGGTCAGAAAGGCAGGGACCCCAAATTAATGAGTCTCTTTGCTGTGTCCATGGAGACACAAAGTACACCCAGAAGTTAAACTAAAGGATTAGGGCTACCAAACGGCCTCTCTCATTCTGGGACCACCATGTCCATAGGAGGATAGGGCTGAGGGAGGCTGTGTGGGCCCCTCAGACACCCAGCTGTCCCTGGTTGCTGCCCTGGTCATGCAGGGAGAACCTGGGTATTGCTGGTAAATGCAGAGACAGGATTAGGGCCAGATACTGGAGAGTATTGCAGGGAGGGAAGCCTACCTCTCAGTGTGACCAGAGTGCATTTTACTTGTCAACACCACAATATAGAATTTTATTTATTCCCTTTTATTCCCATTCCCACCATCAGCCTTCATATGTTTTCATTAGTGTATGTGTATCCTTTTGTTAGTATCTGTAAAATACATACTGTTGCTTCATGAGCCTGCATTTTTAACTTATATGTTAGGTTCAATAGTTTTTCTTACTTTTCACTCAGAACTATGTTTTTAAGATTCACGCACATGTCACGACTGTTGCTTCATGAGCCTGCATTTTTAACTTATATGTTAGATTCAATAGTTTTTCTTACTTTTCACTCAGAACTATGTTTTTAAGATTCACGCACATGTCACGTCTTCTGCTATGTAATACCTCACCATGTACATCTACCGTACCTTACCACTCCACCTCACAGTGATGGGAACCCAGAGTACCAACATCTCTGACACCACAGATAATGTTGCAGTGAACATCCCCACACATGCCCTCTTATGTGTTTGAAACTTTGGTGAGATCAGGGAATATATATGCCACAGAATTGCTGTCGTCATAGGATATGACCTGGTTTGACCAGGTACTGTCAGATTTATTTGTAGAATGGCTGCTGGTGTCTACACTGCTTCCAGCAATGCATGAGGGTTTCTATATTCCTACCTTTCCTCCACTCCTGGAAATACTCACCTTTCTATTTTCTTCCAGTCTAATAGGAATAAAGTAATATCTTACTATTGTTTTAATTTGCAACTCTTCATATGTTTGTTAGCCTTTTCCATTTCCTTTTCTGTAAATCCTTAGTTTGTCCTTATGGTATTCCTGCCTTTTTTTGTTGTTGATTTGTAGGAGTTCCCTGTGTATTCTAGGTATTAGTCCCTTGGTTTCCGATGTTGCAAATATCTTCTTTCATGTCCACTGCATCTTTCACTGAATATGCAGTATGCAATTTAAGGTTCCACATATCTGCTCCTACCATCCCTGAGGTCCCTGGCAGGTAGTTGGGTTATTGAGCCACTGCCTCAGCCTTGTAAACTCAATGAGTCATTCATGCCAGCAAACCCAGAGAAAGGACTGTCAACATTTAACCAGAATTTTGTGGTCTCTCAGATCAATGGTAGGACAAAGCTCCTCAACGAAAATCTGCACCATTCTCAGTCACCAAAAGAAGGTCTGTAGGCAGGCCAGGAGGTTGCTGATAGTGTTCCAAACACCACCTGCTAACATACTGACATCCTCTCAATATGCTTGCTGCACCCACTGCACTTAGCAATAAGCAAGAGTTCCAAAACTACTACTTTTCCAAACACATCCCAGCACTATTACCAAGAATTGAGCCAGACTGAAGTCGCAGGTGATAAAAGGAACAACAGATGCAGCTGAGAAGCCCTTAGAGCATCTCTTCCCAACTATGCAATTACTCAGTGTGGGGAGGCTCCTGTCTTCTATCCTCTTATAACCACCTCTGTTTTAACAGCAAGGTACTTAGATGTTTATTTCTGCATAATCCACCTCTTCAACCAAGGAAGATTCAGTCACTGGGACCAGCAGAACAATGAACCTAGGAAAGAACTAGCACTTGCCTTTTCCTTTATTTCAGATTAAGTTCAGTGTGGCCTGGAAACACCTTGTGCACCCAGTTCCAGTTCACGCCAACACACATAGGACTCCAGAGGCTCACTGTTGAAATGGACTGCAACATGTTCCAGAACCTAAACAGCCACAGAAGTGTCACTGTGATCGCCCCTAAACTTTCAGCTTAAATTTCCAGCTCTGTCACCACTTTCCCCAACCAACACTTGAAGCTATGATCTAAAACCAAACATGTGCTGGGAAGGGAAATTTTGCTT
Organism: Galeopterus variegatus; assembly: GCF_000696425.1. Lineage (NCBI taxonomy): Eukaryota > Metazoa > Chordata > Mammalia > Dermoptera > Cynocephalidae > Galeopterus > Galeopterus variegatus. The sequence continues at coordinate 173,737 of NW_007727095.1, forward strand.
AGACAAAGGAGTCTCCAATAAGGCTGAGCAGAAGAGTAACCAAGAACAAAACTAGATTCCCAGAAATTGATAGATAAGAAATTCATTTCTGTCACCCCAGCTTAAGGCAGCCACGAAGACTAGTTGTCTTAGAAGAGAAACTACTGGGCTTGAATGACAAAAGGAGGCCTTTGAAAAAGTACTCAGATAACTTCAAAGTACATTCAGATTTTTTAAAAGGGTACTCAGATACCTTTTTGGAGTACAGATTTTTCAGGCTCAGAGTTTTTCACAACCATTTTACTCCTCATTAACAGATTTCATTAACTTATAGATATGGGAAAGGACCTAACATTTTAAATCATTCTTGTATTTCTGGTGGAATGGAACAATATTAGCTAAAAATGGAATTTTTTAAGGAGCATGCCAAAAACATCACCTCCATGTGGGTGGCCCACTACAATAACCATGGCTGGAGTGCATTGACACAAGGAGAGTCACCAGCAGAGATAAAGAAAAGAAGACGTCTCTCTCCACAAAGCCCATTTCAGAGTGATATCTACTCTATGATAATATTGGGGACCTGATCACACCTCTCAGCATTGGACAGATCATCTAGGCAACAAATCAACAGAATAACCATTACTCTTTCCGAAGGAGAGAAGAAATCTACGGTAGAGGGAAAAGGGGGGAGGGAAAGGGGGGTGGGGAGAGATTGGACAAGGAGCGTCCACAAAGAATAATTATAATTTGTGACATTATATATGCTAGTAATATTGATTTGATCAACATATCTCAATGTTGAACCCTAAAAATACGTATAATCAATTTTGATTCAATAAAAATTTTAAAAAATAAAAAATAAAATAAAATGGAATTTTTAATACTAAAATTACATTGATCAGTGCTATCCCTGATCCTTATCCTTAAAGATCCAAACATGACTGAACAAAGTTATACACAACAGAGGACCTAAGAGCAAAGTGATCTAGATTTAGCTATAGATAATTCTTTTTCAGAGTTCTATATACATTGTGTCCCACAATTAAAGTCTGATATGAATAACACAAATTCAGTCCAGTAGGGAAATATGAAAATTATTAAGTATATAGAAAATAGGCCTTCTAAGAAAAATAAAAGAACTGAACTCCTTTTGTACAATGTTATGATTTTCTGTTTATGCTGTTTTGTTGCTTTGGCACTCTTAATCTGTTTGATTTTAGTTCCTTCTTTTCATGTCACTTGTAAGTACAGAATAGCACTTTTAGAGCCGGCCCAGTGGTGCACTCGGTAGAGTGCAGCGCTTGGGAGTGCGGTGGTGCTCCCGCCGAGGGTTCGGATCCCATATAGAGACCGGTCCACTCACTGGTTGAGCGTGGTGCGGGTGTGACACCGAGGGTTGCGATCCCGTTGCCGGTCGTGGTACAGGTGTGACACTGAGGGTTGCGATCCCGTTACCAGTCACAAAAAAAGACAAAAAGGAAAAAAAAAAAAGAATAGCACTTTTTAAAAAGTAAATTAAAACTCATTTGGCTTAATGAATTTCAATCTCAAGTATCCACTAGCCACTCAAAAAGATGATTGATATTGCTGATTATACCTGAAGAGATCATAAAGTCAGATGTGGTAAATTACACCAATGGAAGAAAAAAGTCTGGCATTAGAGAACTGTAATACATGTATAAGGCTCAATTCAGGTAACTCTGCTTTCCAATATGTGATCTTCTAGACTGATGCAAAAACATAATTAAGTGATGAAGGTTTTGCAAAAGGATTAACAAAAAAGGCTCTTAAAATTATATAAATTCATATACATCAAAATATATTTTTTTGGTCTTCTGTGACCGGAACCCTTGGCTTGGTGTCGCCCACAACGCGCTCAGCCAGTGAGTGCACCGGCCACCCCTATATAGGATCTAAACCCACGGCGGGAGCACTGTTGCGCTCCCAGCGCCACACTCTCCCGAGTGAGCCACGGGGTCGGCCCTACATCAAAATATTCTTAATTTATAAAAATTTGTTACTTACACTTGGGGACATATGTAAAATATAACAGATAACAACATACAGGTATGCATAAGGGAAACAAATCTGTTCAATAAGATGAACAAACCTAATAAATAAGCTCAATACCAATATATTTTAGAGGCATGCAGTAAACTGGGATAATATTCAGAAGGACTTACTGATAATAATAATATTATATAACATGCTGAAATACTAGTAGGGGCTCTGGAGTCTTCTCTCAATAAATTAAAGTGGTTTTGTTCTAAATATACTTTTTTTTCAAAAGATGACTGGTAAGGGGATCTTAACCCTTGACTTGGTGTTGTCAGCACCACGCTCTCCCAAGTGAGCGAACCAGCCATCCCTATATAGGGATCCAAACCCGTGGCCTTTGTGTTTCCAACACCACACTCTCCCAAGTGAGCCATGGGCTGGTCCTAAATATACTTCTGATCAGAATCAGATCTTTAGACTATAAACCCAAATGAAAGCTATGTTCTAGTCTCAACCCACTGTATTTCTGGTAGGAATAAACTCTGGAAGAGTACTCATTTAATTACTGGTAGGTTAGCATTTTACTGAAACCGTCAACATCTTTAACAATGAGACAACATACTTTATTGCAAATAAGGAATAAGGCAGCTTCCCTAGAAATCTCTGAGAGGTGGTTTAGGAACAAAAACTCATGCAATTACTTTTTGTATCTAGCATAGAAAAATACATCACATTCATATAGTTTATAAATAATTACGTGTAGCCTAACCAACAATCTTTGGTAATATTGTCTCTTGTTAAATATAGACAGGAACCTCCTTTCAATCCATCTAGCATTCTAGTCTCATTTTAAAAGCAAACATCAGAGCCTGGCTATCATGGTGAGAGAGGAGAGTACAAATGAGCCTGAAAATTCATTATTCAAGTTCACTCTGTGTGAGCTCCTTGATTCTGTTCATGCAATGATCAACGGCATTAATGAGTAAAGGAATCCAACTGTCTTCTGGCTGAGGGGTCACATGACTTGCTCTGCAAATGGAATAGAAAAAAAGAAGTTAAATTTATTATAATATCGAGGAAAAACCTGTCCTCAAGTGGTAACACAGAAACTATAGAAACAAAAGGCAAGCTTCTTTGCTGAAACTCTGCTCTGCAACTGAAGTTAAAAGAAAACCCCACACCCACCCTTTCTCACTCCTTGAAAGTTGGCCTTGGGGGCCCGAGCCCGCGGCGCACTCAGGAGAGTGCGGAGCTGGGAGCGCAGCAGCGCTCCCACCGCGGGTTCAGATCCTATATAGGGATGGCCGGTGCGCTCACTGGTTGAGCGCAGTGCGGCCGGTCTCAACTCAAAAAGGACAAAAAAAAAAAAGAAAGTTGGCCTTGGGAGTTGAAAATGGCTGGACAGGAACTCTGTTTTATTCTAAAAAAGCCATCTGGGGAGAAGTCCTCATACTTACTTTGTAATTTCAAGTGCCTTCTTTAAAACAGATACAAGTTTCGCAGACTAAAAAAGAAACACAGAAGTTACCCAGGGTCCTACCATAAAAAGGAGCACTCAAATATTTTAAAAGATACAAGTAATAAAAAAATCATTAAAAAAAAGAACCTTGAGAGAAATATGCAAAACCAAAAATGCCAATTCGGTAAGGGTATGGATTCTTATTCTTATGGATTCTTTTCTATTTAGCAAAATCTTACTGTTGCTATAACATTTTATATATTTTTAATTAAAAAAAGAATGGGAAAAGAATGTAAATTGAATTTGTCCCAACTGCTGATAGCTCAGAATATAAAGCAGAGATGATTAGTCTTCCTTTTTTATAAAAAAAAAAAAAAAAATCAAGAATTTTAAGAACACCAATATCAAAATAACATGGGACATATATATGCCACCAATATAAAATAAGGCACAATATAAGTATATATTTTTCAATTCCTAGAATAAGATATTATGTTTGAGATAACTGACACGGCATATTGCTAAAAATATTTCTTAGCAAGTCCATCTTTAAAAAGTTAATGCCAAAAAAAAAAAAAGTTCATGCCCAAAAAGATCCTATTCCACTTCAAGGTGTTTGTACATCATGAAGATACGTTTGATGGATCTAACTTCCACTATCTAATTTATCAAATACTTAGTACTGTGAGAATTGATACACCTGACTATAAAATATATGCCATTTGGCAGTTTTACTTATCTTTGCAATAACATTAGAGATAAGAACTTGAGTTTCTAAAAACAAGAGAACTGAACTCTCTCTCTAGTAAAGGGCACAGCACTTGAAAGAATACAATAAAATCAGATTTTTATAAAAAGCTTGACTCTCCATGGTTTAATCACACAATGTGTAACATATTAGAATGGAGTATATTTCTGGTGCACTTATTTCTGCCTAGATTAGAAATTAGAAACTTGTGACTTCAGATTGAGTGGTTTCTAAAGCACTGTATAATTAAGACTTTCTTTGCAAAGCAGAATTTTCTAAGGTCTCTGGGCTTTTTCAAACATTTACCCAAACGGTTATGGGAGAGAGAACTACCAAAGCTCACAGCTATTATAACTCAACGTCAGCAAATATTTATCAAGCACAAATACATGTAAGAACTGTGACATTACTGTTGTACTTGCATCCAAGCATGACAAATAAATGTGTACCCTACAGCTTAGAGAAGATACTAATGACTTATGAAATTCTACAGTTAAGTCTGTAGCTATTCCCTCAAAGCCAGTACTTACATTGATTCGCACAGTTGGGTGGCACATGGGTGGATATATGCTTAGAGCCAAATCATCTACACTAAGAAAGCAAAAATAATCATTAACAAAGACAGGAACAAAGCTCAGCTGTGTTGTTTCCAGTATACAACTACAGACACAACTATTGAGAAAATGCCAAAGAAATGCTTATCAGTTCCTTAAATTGGGCAACCAGCTAACCAATACAGAATCAATTCAATCAGTATTTATTGAAACATACTTATCCCATTTCACTAGGAAGCTGGGGGAGAAATTCCCTCAATTCGTAGGATGTGGCATGATTAATTCAGTAAAAAATGTGAGAATTTGAAACCACTGATTTAATAACTGATACAGGCAAGGTTCATCAATAAAAGCTACAATAATTGGGCACCACTTTAACCAAGTCATCAAATTTAGTACCACCAATAATGGCGTAAACCAACATCATGTGCTTTCCCAATATGATACTCTGAGAGGCACAAAACACTCAGCTATATGATATTCTTGCCAAAAAATGTTTAACCTGAACACAATTATGAGAAAACAATCATACAAATCAGATTATTGGATATTCTATAAGACAACTGACCTGGTTTCTTTACAAATGTCAATGTCAAAAAAGACTGAAAAGGGGAGTGACTGCAAGAGACTAAAGAGATGACAACCAAATGCAATGTGAGACCCTGACAAATCCTGGATTTATAAAGACATTTTGCGGACAACTGGAGAAATTTGAATATTAGAAAATATTATTATATTCAGTATTAAATTACTTGAATGTGATAACAAAAATAAGAATGTTATTTTTTCAGGGGGCTGGCTCGTTAGCTCAGTGGGTTAGAGACCCACTTGTAACAGCCTTATAACACCAAGGTCAAGGGTTCAGTTCCCCGTACCAGCCAGCTGCCAAAAAAAAAGAATGTCTTTTTTCTTGGGAGATTTATGCTGAAGTATTCAGGGATGAAATGTCACTGATGCCTGCAACTTACTCTCAAATGGTTCAGAAAAAACTTTGGCATGTCTATCTGTAGAGAAGCAAACCAATATAGGAAAAAAATGTAAACAACAGGTGAATGTAGATGAAAGATGTAGTAGGGGTGTTCACTGAAGTACCATTTCAACTTTCCTGTGGGTTTAAGAATTTTCAATATACAAAAACCTGGGAAAAAATCTTGGGATGACAGTATAAGCTGAGATCAGAACGCTCCTGCTCAGATGTTTTAAGTGTGGATCACGCCTACCTGGGGCTGATCTCATCAGAAATATCCACAATGTCATCCAGCTGGGCCACCTGATCCTTCTTCCCATTCTCTGCCACTAAGATCCGGATTTTTTTCAGGCAGGCTTTGGATGCTCTCACCAGTGCAAGGCATGGGATTATGAGCTCTTGATCTGCCTCTGACCAATATAAGTCCTGATTGCTTGGAAACCCCAACACATCATCCTCCTCATGGTGGGTGTCATTCACAAGGCCACAGTAAGGGTCACATTCTTCCACAGCCTAAGACAAACCATAATATATGTGAATGCAAAAAAAAAAAAAAGACCTATTACACTTTTAGCACCATTACTGAGTTGTCTAAAACCTGAGAGCTACTTCACTAATGGCTACAGAGTCAAATCATTTCATAAACCCTGTTCTCATTCTTCTTGTCCACCAACAAACAGAGAGGAGTGGTACTAAGTCACACACCAGCCTCTGGTGGGAGATGGAAGACAGGACAGGAGTGAGAGTAGAACCTATTCAGTCAAAGCTTAGGAAATCTCTCTTTATAATCAACTTTCATCCACTAGTCCTGGAGTCATCTTCAAGTTACCAAAGACAAGGATCCCTCACCCGCTCCATTTCTTCATGTGCATCCTTTACAAAATCCACACACTTCGTCAGCATTAAAAGGGCTGCAGCTTTGTTATCTATGAGTGAAAAGTCAGAAGCACTCGAATTAGAGGAGAAACCCAGTGATTCTCATAAGACTGCCAAGGACAAACAACACTGTTCCTAATGAAAGGAGTGCCAAATACACTGAACAAGGATGATGGATAATGTAAAGTTCTTCTAACTACATCCCCTGGTACCCAGACAAGGGACCAAAAAGTTTTCCTTTATTCCCACAAGAAGAAATGAAATGGTCACTGATGTTTCTTGTTACAGTCCTCTTGGATAACCACTGCTTTTGGCCTAGCTGGCTCTACCTCATAACTGCTTCAGTGTGCTCCATAATTTTGCTCTTGGGGCAGGACTAGGAGAACAAACCACATCTGTTCAACAAGAGACAGAGCCACAGTAAGAGGAGGGTTTGAATTTAGAAGTATGAAAACTACAGAATGGCAAAAAGTATTAATATCTATCTATTAATGTTGGTGGTAAATTATATATATTTCACTAAACTGTTTATATAAATTAAAATACATTCATCTTACAAAGCTTCCCGGAAGCTAGATATGAGAGGTCTCTCTGCTTTGGCCAGCAGAGTCCCACTCTCACTCACCTCTTGGTATCCGAGGCACCTGCTGGCATGCAACCCAGACACTGTTGCAGGAGATAAGATCACTGTTTTCAGGGCTGGGGAAAGGAATCAGTAAGAATATATCAATAACCTAGGTTCCTGTCTCCTAAAAACTTCCTTCCTGCCAGTCATTATTCTCAACTAACTTTGCTGTTAAATGAGTCCTCCTCCCCCAGCCCCATGGCAAGGAACCCCATTAACTGATAACCCAAACTGTGGCATCACAACCTCTGAGCTGGAGTAACAAAAAGCACTTCCACGAGCTGAGCCATGCCATCCACGACGTCCAAAGTAGCGCCCCGTACCAGCTTTCTCAGGGTGATCCCTGTGGCCAAATCCAAAGAGTAAGCAGCCTGGTCTTTTCAGAAGTCACTGTCTGCTTTTCTGAGTCTGAGCACTACAGAACTATAATCTAATGTGCACCTACTTGCCCACATGTTTTAACTGAAGTGCCAATACAAAATTCAGGTCTTATTTATGTCCCCATGTCATTTTATTGTCTCTCCCACCATTTGTTAGTGCAGTTCTCCAAAAGAGATCTGGAATAAAATCTTTCCATGGCAGCATGTACTCATTCATTAAAGACAGTGGTCCCTTGACAACTGTGGATGAAACACTTGAGGTTTAAACCACTTCTGGGTAATGCTGAAGATCCATGACATGTATTCATTTGTAATTTTGGCATGATTACAATCAAGGCATGAATCTAAAGGCAGGGCTGGAGGCCACTTAACCTATGTGGGAGATTGGAAATAGGAAGTATGTAACATGGGTGGAGGAAAGTGAAGATAGTCTGGGCCTTTATTCACCACAGTGTATGGGGCTGAGATCCAGCCAGCATCTGTAGTGTTTAGAATGGGTTGGAGAGGGAGGAGCCAGCGAGAATTAAAAGCCTTAAGAGTCAGGCAAGGCAGGGGAGATGGGAGTCATAGGAACACAGCATCTGTACCTTAACATAATGGCTTGCTTATAGAGATTATTACATTATAAAATTATCCTTGACTGTATTTTATGGGGGAAAGTCACATGCTCAAGTTGGTGAAACGTAAAAGTCTCAAGACATAACCCATCATGTCAGCAAAGATCTACCCTATAAACACACACTTATTTGTGCATAATGGCTTACCCTGATCCTTGGGAAGTGAATAGTATACTGCAATAATTGCCTTGATGGCAGCACAGACCTGTTCACAGAATCTCTGGGTTTCCTTTGTGGTGATGGACCCATTTCAGAATGAAAAAAGAAAATGGATTAGATCAATGTGGCCAACCCATCTACTGTGGAAGACAGCAGACATCTATATAGCATCAGCAAACATTTTCTGAAGTCCTATTATGAGTCAGGCCTCATCATGTACCAGAGAAGAGTTAGCTGGACACAAGACACTGGACTCAACTCAATTAAGCATTAAAAAACAACAGGAAAAACTTATTCCCAGTGTTCTCTATCCCAAGATATTTGTAAGCTGCTGTGAGGTATTCGTCATATCTCAGACCATGAGTTGGCAAATGATGACCCACAGGCCAAATCAGGCTTGCTGCCAGTTTTTGCAAATATGGTAGTATTGGCACACAGCCATGCTCATTGGTTTATATGTGTTCCCACTACAAGGGCAAAGTTGAGTAGCTGGCCTGCAAAGTCTAAAATATTTACTATCTGGCCCTTTACAGAAAAAGTTTGTCAACCCCGTATTAGACCATTAACGAGGTCTCTCTCTCTAATTGAATCACAATATGTAACTAAAGGTAGTTAGCAATGCTCAGTGTTGACTACATTCCTTCTAAGGGATCACTGGCTTTCTCGTCTTCCTTGTCCTCACTTCTCTGCTAAATTTTAAGCCAGTGCTATGCAAAATGTGGTACAGATTGGTGCCAGTCCACAAACTGTTTGTTACCAGCCCAGGACAGGTATAGTGATTGAGAGTGTTTAGAAACTTTCATGGCAATTTGACAGTGCTTCCACATCCAAACATATAATTTTTTTTTTTCCTTTTTGTCTTTACTGACCGGTAACGGGATCGCAACCCTCGGTGTTGCGCCCGCACCGTGCTCAGCCAGTGAGCGGGAACTGGTCTCCACATGGGATCCGAACCCTCAGCAGGAGCGCCGCCGCACTCCCAAGTGGCGCACTCTCCAGTGTGCCACCAGGCCAGCCCCAAACATATAATTTTATAAAAATATCAGTCTATACAGGTTAGAATTAAAAAACAACAAACTATCTTTCAGTAGGACTAAAGTGCTGAGATCCTAGGAGGCAACTGTGATTCAAAAATTAATATATTTAAATATATATATTTATATCAAATAAAAACAAACTCTAATTTTTTACGTATAAGTGTCCCGAGCATGTTCAGAAAAATAGTTGTATGCTGCCTTCTGATGGTATCTTACTTGTTGTGCATTTTAGCAGCAAGTCTTAAGTGTATTTGAAAGAAAGGAGTCAGATGAGAAGAAAAATAAGGTAATATTACTACTCCTTTTGAAATAAATAGACTTTCTTCCATGAATCTTTTAAAGTACTCTCATACAATTCATCTCTTGTTTCTTTATCACAGATCTCAGAGGTGTGTAAGGCCAGAGAGTTTGTCATTGTAGGTGTATGCAGCAAAAGGGTATTTATATCATTTTAAAACATATGAATACATAGATTAAGAGAATGAAACTATTGACTATGAAAATCAAATAAAACAATGAATAAGCCATTTTAAATAACTTTACTCCCAAATTAAGTATACACATCTCTAGAAAAACTGAGCATAGGGCATGCCTGGTCACAGCCAACATGTTTATTTCATTAGTTTTATAATAAAGGATTATTAAAAATGCATAAATTCTTTGTTCTAGCAATTTCACTTCTGGGAATTTTTCTACTGATCTATGAAGGTACTCAAAAGTTCATGGAAAGACTTTGTATTTTTTAATTCTACATTTCCCATGAACTTTTTGAAGTACCCTGTGTGTATGAAGTACATACACAAAGATTATATTATATAATTCACCACAGCACCATTTACAATAGCTACAAGTTGGAAACAGTTTAAATGTGCACATACAGTATTGATTAAATTATGGTTATATCCACTCTACTGAAAACCATGCAACCATTACAAAGAACTGAGCAACTCTGTATGTGATGCTAGGAATCAATTTCCAAGCTATATTGCTAATTTTTTAAAAAAGAAAGGTCCAGACCCGACCCCGTGGCTCACTCGGGAGAGTCCGGCACTGGTGGCGCCTGGGTCACGGGTTCGGATCCTATATAGGGATGGCCGGTGCGTTCACTGGCTGAGCGTGGTGCAGACCACACTATGCCGAAGGTTGCGATCCCTTTACCGGTCAAAAAAAAAAAAGGGGGGGGGGGCCCAGAACAGGGTTTATGGCATCTTATCAAGGATCACAAGGTCTGGCTGGTTAGCTCAGTCAGTTAGAGCACAGTGTTATAATGCCAAAATCAAGGGCTCAGACCCCTGTACTGGCCAGCATAAAAAAAAAAAAGGGGGGGGGGGTCCAGAACAGTGTTTATGGCATCTTATCCTTCGTGTAAAAAGAAGCAGACACGGTATATAGAACAATACAAACGGAACTGAGGAGGGGAGAAAAAAATGGGAAACTGGGGTGGGAAGATAAGAACTTTTAGCACATTTAACTTTGATATCTTTCGAATTTTATACTATCTACATATGTTACTGATTAAATATAAAAATAAAGAATAGGTAAAGTTACACATCAGACCTTAATTTATCTTAATTTGAGCCTCTGAGCCTTCTTGCTCATCTGTCAGATGGGAATCATGGGTGTGAACACCTAGCAAATAACAAGTGCTTAAAAAAATGTCAGAATGGAAATTACCAAGCTGAACTTCCGACTGAAACGATACTTAGAAGGCCTGCCTACACCAGGAACTGCATTTGGCAATTTGGTCTTCAAAACAATCTTTTCAGGTAAGAACTGTAATCTCATTTGACAGACGAGGAAAATAAATCTCCTGGCTTGAGTGTAAAAGGTGGAAAGAAAATAAGAGGAATATCGAAGCAGCACAAGGATTCCAGGAAAGTGAAGCCCACCTGTGGAGATGGCAGTGGAAGTCGAGAGAAGACTGTGGTCAGAGTCGTGGCTTCCCTTGACACTTTCACAGCTGCCTCACCTGGGGGGGAGAGGGGTGGCAGAGGAGGAGGCAGGTGCCAATACGTTAGTGCCAAAAGGCTAAGGCTGCAGCTGCGGCACGGGCTTTGAAGATAATGCATTCCCTCTCTCCACCCTTCCTGGCTGTGACGTCTCAAAAACACCTCCAAAAAGCAACGTTTTATATTTCACCGTCTCAAGTGCCGATTAGGGATACGATGAGGTATCCCCACAGAGAGGATGAGACGGGGGGGGGGGGGGGGGGGGGGGAACGTAGTCACCACATGGGGAGAACTGGGGGGAAAGGGACGTTGGAAGAGGTGAAGGATGGAGGTCCCCGACCAGAGAGGCACTCACTGAGTCGTCTCCAAAACATCTCCCGATTAAACTCCTCGGTGGTCTCCTGGGCTTCACCCACTTGTAGATGTAACGTGTGGGGACCGGACGATGGTGAAAGGAAAAGGTGAGGTAAGCGGAGCCACCTCCTCCGCCAGGGGACCCCTCCCCAACCAGGCCTCTCCCCCACCCTAGGCCCGCCCCTGCCGTCGCCCGCCCCAACTGCGTCACCTCACCCCGCACTGGAGGCAGTAGCGACCGCAGTTCCAATGCCAAGTGCCGGAGCTGCTCCAAAGGCGGAGCCAGGGTGCGAACTGTGGCTGCAGGAGCTGCACTCGCCATCTCAAGTCGCTCGCAGAAGCCAGCAAATGCCACCACCGCCGCCGCCACAGACGCACTGCGACAGCCGCCCTACTTCCGGCTCCCACAGACGTGGGCTTGTTTCCGGCAACAGCCGGCCCCACCCATCCCAAGGCCACGCCCCCCGAGAGGCGGACACGCCTCCTCCCGCCCCCAGGGGCCCGGCCACACTTGCAAGGTTTACGCCTGTGATATTTTTTTATTCATCATTCATTCATTTATTTGATTAGTTGAAAACACTGCGGCTAAGGAAGCAGAGAGCCTATAACCCTGTGGGAAAACAGGGCTGAGAACTAGTATCTCAAGGGTAGTCAGAATCAGGCCCGAGTCCGCAAAGGTTCCCAGCCCCTTAAATGGCACCTTTGACAGCTGCTGAGTTCCAGGCACGGTGCGCAGGAGCTTTACATGGGGTAACCCTAAAAAACACTGGGGGCTGGCCGGTTAGCTCACTTGGGAGAGCGGTGCTGAGAACACCGAGGTCAAGGGTTAGGATCCCCATACCGAACAGCTGCCAAAAAAAACCCCAGAAAAAAAACACAAAAAACACTGGGCCTCGCATATTTCTGTTCACACACCCAACCCCTACCCTGTGGATCCAGATTAGGGCTTTCTCTTCACAAAGGTAAATTAACCCTTTGCTTCCTTAGGGAAGGAAGGAATCAAAGCATTATTTAGAGACTATTCTGCAGTCCATTCTGCAGGAATCAGTAGTGGGTAATCCCTTTAACAACCAGGTGTCCAAGGAACAGCAGTTCCTTAAAGCTCACCCACCAATACTGGCCTTCCACCTGCTACTGGGGCAAGGACCTAGGCTACAGATGCAGAGATTGGACTTTTTCCCAGCTGCCAGTTGTGAATCATGGCCTTCAGGAGCTCAGATGGCTTTTTAACTGCACCATGAAGGTTCCAAACTTTATAGAATTCAGTGTCCACACATAATGAATGAGAACAGGTGTCAGCAGTGTCAACCAGGTCCGCAAAGGGGAGAATAAAACAGCTAGGGTGCCATATGTCACATAAAGAAAGTAGCAAGAATAAACTTGCCAGATGTACAGCAGTAGCATAAGTAAGTGAACAGGTATCATTTTCAAGTATTTTCCTTGACAGAGATGAGACCTGAAGTTGTGACCAAAGCACCGCTGCAGCAAGCTCCAACACAGGTAAGCCATCAAGGGGATGTTAAAAAACACCAGCTGGAAAAATGAGCAGAAAAGAACCATTAGCTTACCACCAACTCCTTGGAGGGGTCAGGTGTCATTTACACATTGTTGGTGGCCACTAAGAATATGTTGCTTTCTGTCTTGGGGTTGTCTGATTCTTTATGCTTTGATCACACCTGCTTAAAACACAACAGTTGACTTGTACTTAGTTGTGTATTTGCCCAAGTCCTTTCATTCATCTTAGGAGCAGGTATCGCTTAATTTACATTGAAGCCCCAAATTGTAGGACGGTATCATATACACAGTAGATACCCAACAATGTTTAAGTTGGAAATGAATTGAGTGTGTGTATTCATATGTGCACACACATGCACACAATCTCTTTTTTGTAGGAATGAGGCGGGGACTTGGCTACCGGTATTTTTGTTGTTGTTGTTATCTCTGTATTTTTGTTTGAGGTAGCATGATAAGTACTGAAATATAAATTAGAAGATCTAAATTGTAATCCAAGTTTAGCTGCTGTATGCTTCATTCATTCATTCAACAAATGTTTATTGAGCACCCATTATGTGGATGGCACTGTGTTAGGCTCTAGGTTAGGGACACACTGGTGAACAAGTTTGCAAAGATCAACCATAGAACTTACAGTCTAACAGGGAAAAGAGAGACCAAAAAAAATATTAAAAAACCAGAAACGATCATTACAGATTGTGAAAGTTCAATGAAGGAAATAACTGGGTCATGTGACATGAAGGTTAACTGGAAGACAGGCTCTCTGAGGCCTGAATGACAGGAATGAGTCAGTGGAGAGAAGGGCATTCCAGGAAGAAGGAACAAATGAAAAGCCCAGAGATGAGAGAGATCTTTGCCTCTTTAAGGCAACAATCCCAGAGCATGATGAGCCAAGTGGAAATTGGGGCAGTCAGCAGGACCCAGATCATGTCATTGCTCTGCTTAAGGGGTTTCAAGCTGAGAAATGAGTGAGCTAAGGTTTTAAATAGACCACATTGGATGTTCTGTGGTAAACTGACAGTAGGGACGCAAGAATAGCAGTGAGAAGACCTAGGCAAGAAATAATTATGACTTAGACTAGGATGGTGGTAACAAAGATGGAGAAGAAGTGGATAAATTCAAGATACGTACTGGAGATAGATCAAACAAGGTACAGCTTGCTGATAAACTAGATACAGAGAATGAAGGAAAAGGAAGAATTGAGAATACATCCTGGAGAGACTGGTTGAATGGTGGAGTCATTTACTGAAACTGGAAAGAACTGGAGGAGGAACAGGTTTGGGGTGGAAATTAAAGTTCCTATTAGAAACATAATATTAAGTTGCGATGCCTGTTAGACATCTAAGGGAAGATATTAAATGACAATTGGATAAATAAGCACTTGATGTACAGAGGTCTAGGTCAGAGATATAGATTTAGGAGTCATGGGCCTGGATGATACATAAAATCCATTGTTAGTGTACTATTTATTAAAATATGAATGTAAACATTTACAAAGAAAAAACCCTACCTTTTGGTAAGGCTCAGGTTTCACTTGCATAAGAGTACTCCTGACAGACAGCCTCCATCTACATAATAGAAAACTGAATTGGACCCAGGGCCTACTCACATACATAATGCTGCTATGCAGAGAATGTCTGAACTGGGGTCAGTATTTGCTAGGTAGAGGCCTTCCCTACTTTGCTGTCTCTAATCCTGCTGGATCATGTTTTATTGCCCTGTTAGGAGGTTTTGAACTCATTTTGAACAATATTTTTGGATTTCTTCCAAAACTTCAAATTATCACTTCAGATATCAGTTCACTAGCCCCATAAGGTGAGTAAAATAAAGAAATTGTTAGGTAAATAGTTTTCAAATCTGTTTATGGTGTTTTGCTATGGATCAGGATTTTTGTGTGTGTGTATTTGTTTTAAAGGAATAAATGTAAACCTAATACATCAGTGTTTCCCAAACAAGTATACTGCTAAGACATCACTGGAAAGCTCAGGTCTGATTTTTGTCCAGCACAGCTTCCACTGAATAACTGACCTACTTCTCTTGTGTGTGCATTTTTTTCTTTTACTCCCTCTGAAACGTTTTCCTTATTCATTATCAGAATGTTTTGGTTTACTCAGAAGTCTCATTTATTCTACCAATCAGTCCCTTATTTCATTTTTTGTCAATGAAAAAGCAAAATGAAACTAATAACACTAACAAAAACCTCTTTCACCTCTTACAAATCCCACCTGCCAAAAATGTATTTTAGACGTTCACATAAGAGTAGTAGAAGAAGGAGTTTAGGGAGCATTCTAAAAGCAAACAAAACATCAGTTATTAAAGATTGCCCTGCAAGTAAAGTAGGAAAGATGATCTATAGTAATTAATTTGGGATTTGACTCATTACTGTTATGCATTAATTTAACATAATTTCAGATGTTCTTAAATTGCATTTCTAACTTCTTACCTGGAAAACTCCTACTATAAACGTTAGGCTCCCTTGTAGGAAATGTCCATTAACAAAAATCCCAAAGGAAAAGCACCAACCTAATTTGCCATCAATGATTTCACCAAAAAACCATGGTCCTGAAAGAGACAATGGACAGAAAAGGAGAAGATTAAATAACCATGACTCTGATTACATACATCATGAGATGCATTTATAGGAGTAATAAAGAGATACAAGACTAGTCATGTATGAGCATTTTATTTCATAGCTTTTCTTCTCTGCTAATTTCTATTTGCTACCTTTACTAACCATTTGCTCCTTTGATCCATGTTTCTCTGGATTATAAAATCGTTTTAGTACATGCTATACCAGGAATAGATATGTAGCTTAAAGAATTTAGTAAAAGATTGGAGCACACTTACACATTTTTGAAGATTCTGTTGCAGTAATAACCTCAATTTAATGCATTAACATTTTCTTTAGAAGCAAAGGGATATTCCACAGAAGTTAACTTTCCAGACAACCAAGATTTACTCCTTAAAGCAATAAAACTTCAAATTCTTTTAGATGAAAATCTTTCTAAAATGTACTCAATTCTAAAATGTACTTCTTTCTTATTAATACGATGAATGTATTTAAACTTTTTTTCTCCATTACCCTGCAACAATTTAAATTTTATTATTATTATTATTATTATTGATTATTCATATTCATGGGACAAGGGCTAACCATTAGCACCTGTACCCAAGATGTGGTGAGCAAATCAATGCTATCATCATGCCCACCACCTCAAATTGCAATTATTCCACATGTCCCCCACCCAACCTCTCCCAAATGCCCATCTCATTCCCCACCCCTCCACCCTGGCAACCCTAGGTCTGTTCTCTCCCTCTGCAAGTTCAACACACCATTGGGATCTTTCTTTCCTTCCTTCTCTCTCTTAGCTCCCACTTATGAGTAAGAACATGTGGTATTTTTCTCTCTGTGCCAGGCTTACTTCATTTAACGTAATTTTCTGCAAACTCATCCATGTTGCTGCAAATGGCAGAATTTCATTCATTTTTATGGCTGAGTTGTATTCCGTTGTGTATAAATACCACATTTTCCTTATCCAGTTATCTGTCAAAGGACATTGTTCCGTATTTTGGCTATTGTAAATAGAGCTGTGATAAACATGGGGGTGCATGTATCCCTTCGAGATGATGATTTCTTTGGATATATACCCAGTAGGGAGATTGCTGGATCGTATGGTAGATCTATCTCTAGATCTTTGAGAAAGTTGTTTGAGAAAACTCCATACTGTTTTCCATAATGGCTGTGCTAATTTACAGTTCCACCAACGGTGTAGAAGAGTTCTCTTCTCTCCACATCCTCACCAGCATTTGTTGTGCTCAGTCTTTTTGATAATAGCCAGTCTGACTGGAATGAGATGATATCTCAAAGTGGTTTTGATTTGCATTTCCCTGATGATTAGTGATGTTGAGCATTTTTTCAAGTATTTGTTGGCTGTTTGTATGTCTTCCTTCAAAAAATGTCTGTTCAGCTCCTTTGCCCATTTTAAAATTGAGTTATTTGGTTTTGTACTGTGTAGTTGTTTAGGTTCTTTGTATATTCTAGAAATTAATCCTGTCAGATGTATAGTTTGCAATTATTTTCTCCCATTCTGTAGGCTGTCTTTTCATTCTGTTGATAGTTTCATTTGCTATGCAAAAGCTCTTTAGTTTGATATAATCCCATTTATTTATTTTTTCTTTTGTTGTTTGTGCTTTGGGGGTCTTATTCATGGAGTCTTTGCCCAGTCCTACTTCATGAAGTGTTTTACCTATGTTTTCTTTTTGGAGTTTTATAGTTTCAGGTCTTACATTTAAATCTTTAATCCATTTTGAATTGATTTTGGTATGAGGTGAGAGGTGCAGGTCTAGTTTCATTTTCCTGCATATGGATGTCCAATTTTCCCAGCACCATTTTTATTGAAGAGGCAGTCTTTTCCCCAATGTATGTTCTTGTTGTCTTTGTCAAAGATCAGTTGGCTGTAAGCCTGTGGGTTGATTTCTGGGTTCTCTATTCTGTTCCATTGGTCCAAGTGTCTATTTTTATGACAGTACCATGCTGTTTTGGTTACTATCGCTTTGTAGTATAATTTGGAGTCAGGAAGTGTTAAGCCTATGGCTTTACTTAATTTATTTACTTATTTATTTATTTTTTTGCTCAAGACTGCTTTGGCTATTCAGGGTCTTTTGTTCTTCCATATCATATGAATGTTAGGATTGTTTTTTTCTATTTCTGTGAAGAATGTCATGAGTTGATTGGAATTCACTGAATCTGTCAATGGCTTTGGGTAGTATGGACATTTTCACAATGTTGATTCTTCCAATTCAAGAGCATGGAATGTCTTTCCACCTTCTTGTGTCTTCTTTAATTGATTTCAGTAGTGACTTGTAGTTTTCATTGTAGAGATCTTTCACCTCCTTGTTTAAATTGATATCTAGGTATTTTATTTTTTTAGTGACTATTGTAATTGGGCTTATTTTCTTGATTTCTTTTTCTGCTAGTTTATTATTGGAGAATAAAAACACTATTTTGGGGTGTTGGTTTTGAATCCTGCAACACTACTGAAATTGTTTATCAGCTATAACTGTTTTTAGGTTTTTCTATATATAGGATCATGTCATCTGCAAACAGGGACAGTTTGACTTCGTCTTTTCTAATCTGGATGCCATTTATTTCCTTCTCTTGCCTGATTGCTCTGGCTAGTACTTCTAGTAATATTAAATTGAAGTGGTGAGAGTGGGCATCCTTATCTACTTCCTGTTCAGGATGGAGTGGGGATTAGAGGTGAGTTTGTCATATATGGCTTTTATGGTGTTGAGATACTTTCCATCTATATCTAATTTGCTGTGAGCCTTATCACGAAGGGATGTTGAATTTTGTCAAATGCTTTTTCTGCATTTATTGAGATAATCATATTGTTTTTGTCCTCAATTTTGTTGATGTGGTATATCACATTTATTGACATGTGTATGTTGACCCATCCTTGACTCCCACTTGATTATGATGTATACTTTTCTTGATGTGTTGCTGTATCCTGACTGCTAGTATTTTGTTGAGGATTTTTGTGTCTATGTTCATCAAAGATATTGGCCTGTAGTTTTTTTGTTATATCTTTGTCTGGTTTTGTTATCAAGGGGATGCTGGCCTCATAGAATGAGTTTGGGAGAGTATCCTCTGTTTCAACTTTTTTGAATAGTTTGAAGAGAAATGGTATTATTTCCTCTTTAAAGGTCTGGTAGAATTCAGCAGTAAAGCCATCCAGTCCTGGGCTTTTCTTTGCTGGGAGACTGCTGATTAATGCTTCAATTTCATTGCTTGTATTGGTCTGGTCAGGTTTTTTGTTTCTCCTTGGTTCAGTCTTGGTAGATTGTATGTGTCCAGAAATTTATCCATTTCCTCCAGGTTTTCAAATGTGTTGGCATATAGTTGTTTGTAATAGTCTCTAATGATTCTTTGTATTTCTGTGGTATAGGGTGTAATGTCTCCTTTTTCATTTCTGAGTTTTATTATTTGGAACTTCTTTTTTTTTTTTTTTTTTTTTTGGTTAACCTAGCTAATAGTTCATTTTGTTTATCTTCTCAAAAAAACACCTTTTTGTTTCATTGATCTTTTGTGTTGTTTTTAGGATCTCTATATTATTTAGTTCTGCTCTAATCTTAATCATTTCTTCTTGTCTACTAACTTTAGGATTGGATTGTTCTTGTTTTTCTATTTTGTTTAGGCATAGTTAGGTTGCTTACTCAAAATTTTTCTATTTTTTAAGGTAAGCATATATTGCTATGAACTTTCCTCTAAGTACTCTTCTCAAAAACCCAACTTTTTGTTTCATTCATCTTTTGTATCACTTTTTGTTTCTCTATTTCATTTAGTTCTGTTCTGATCTTAATTATTTCTTTCTCTCTACTAACTTTGGGATTGGATTGTTCTTGTTTTCCTAGTTCTTTGAGGTGTAGGGTTAGGTTTTTTATTTGAAATCTTTCTATTTTTTAATGTAAGTGTTAATTGCAATAAACCTCCCTCTTAGTACTACTTTTGCAGTATCCCACAGGTTTTTATATGATGTGTCTTTATTTTGTTTTCTAGAAATTTTTTAATTCCCTGTCTAATTTCTTCTTGGACCCATAAGTCATTCAGGAGTCTGATGTTTAATTCCCAAGTATTTGTATAATGTCCTGAATTTTACTTGTTATTAATTTCTAGTTTTGATCTGTTGTAGTCTGAAAAAATGCTTGGGAGGATTTTTTTTTTTTTTTTTTTTTTTTTTTGGCTTGATTTGTGACCTAACGTGGTCTATCCTGGAGAATGTTCCATGTGCTGATGAGAAGAATGCATATTCTGTAGCCATTGGATGAAATGTTCTGTAGATATCTGCCAAATCCAATTGGTTTAAAGTATAGTTTAAATACTGTGTTTCTCTGTTGATCTGTTGCCTCAATGATCTGTCCAGTGCTGAGAAAGGGGTGTTCAGGTCCCCCACTACTATTGAATAGGGGTCTATCCCTTTCTTTAGGTCTAATAGTGTTTGCTTTATATATCTGGGTGCTCCAGTGTTGGGAGTATATATTTTATGATTGTTATGTCTTCTTGCTGGATAGATCCCTTTATCACTATAAAATGGCCTTCTTTGTCTGTTTTTATGGTTTTTGGCTTAAAGTCTATTTTATCCAATATAAGAATGGCTATTCCTCCTTGTTTTTGGTTTCTATTTGCATGGTATATCTTTTTCCATTCCTTCACAATTAGTCTGTGTGTTTCTTTACAGGTGAAGTGGGTCTCTTGAAAACAGCATGTATTTGGTCTAGCTTTTTAATCCAGTCCATCAGTCTGTGTCTTTTGAGTGGGGAATTTAATCCATTTATGTTTAAGGGTTATTAAGGAAAATCCCCAACAATCCTGCCATTTTATTGCTTTTTACTCAGATGATTTAAATATCTTTTGTTCCTTTCTTCCTCTTTTATTACTTGTCTTCAATGTTTATTGGTTTTTTGAGGTGATAAGATTTTGTGGGGTTTTTTTCTTTCTCATTTGCATTTGTGTTTTACCAGTGGGTTGTGTTCTTTCTTGTGTGTTTGTGGTAGTGATTATTGTGTTTTGGATTCTAGATACAGGACTCCCTTGAGAATTTCTTGCAGGGCTGGCCATGTGTTGATGAACTCCCACAGTTTTCTAGAACTTGGGAATTGTCTGGGAAATACACTATTTCTCCCTCATTTCTGAAGTATAGTATTCTTGGCTGGCAGTTTTTTTCTTTTAGTATTTTGAATATGTCATCTCATTTTCTTCTTGTTTGCAGAGTTTCAGTTGAGAAGCCTGTTGTTAATCTGATGGGGGCTCACCTATAAGTGTCTTGATGCTTTTCTGTTGCTGCTTTTAGGATTCTCTCTTTGTCTTTGAGCTTTGCCAGTTTGATTATAATGTGTCTAAGAGAGGATCTTTTTGGATTGAATCTGTCTGGGGATCACTGAGCTTCCCGGATCTGAAGGTCTGTGCTTCTCCCTGTATCTGGGAAGTTTTCCATTACTATTTCATTGAATAGATTTCAATGCCTTCATCTTTCTCCTCCCTTTTTGGGACACCCACAATTCAGATGTTTGTGTGCTTAAGGCTGCCTGCTAGCTCTCTTAAATATTCCTCATTTTTTAAAATTTTTTTCCTTTTTTTGTTTGCCTGGGTTACTTCATAAAGACCATCTTCAAGATCAGAGATTCCTTCTTCTGCTTGTTCTAATTGGTTGCTTAAGCTCTCAGTTGTGTTTTTTATTTCACTGAATGAATCCTTCAGTTCCAGGAGTTCTGCTATGCTACATTCATTTTTAAGGTATTAATCTCTTTGTAAATTTCCTCCTTCATATTCTGGATATTTTTTCTCATTTCATTGTGTTGTCTGAGTCTTCTCTTATCTCATTGAGTTTCCTTAAGATAGTTACTTGGAATTCCTTATCAGTCATTTCAAGGGTTTTCTGTTCTGTAGGGTCTGGTACTTGAGAATTACTATATTCCTTTGGCAGTGTCATATTTTCTTGTTTTTTCATGCTCCTCTTTTCTCTATGTTGATTTCTGGTCATCTGGTAGATCAAAGACTTCCTCCTCTTTTTCCAGGCTCTCCTGGTGACTCTCCTTGTGTCAATATAGGTGAATATGCAGTAGGCCACCTACACGGTGGCCGTGGCTTCTACTGTGGCGACTAGCCATCCTTGCAGCAGTAGATGCTGTGGTGGTGGCTATTGTGGACCACCTCCTTGGAAACAGTGCAGGGCCTCCTGGTTTGGTACTGGTGGGCAGGTGGTGCTGGGTCCTGCCTTGCTGGCGGGTGCCAGGCAGGCTTCCCGGAGATGGCTTTTTCCCTGCCTGTGCAGCCCTAGGGTCCTGATGGGTGGGTGGTGCAACGCACTTTAAACCTTTTCTTGATGACCCACAGTCATTACTTTGTACAACTACATAATCAGGGTAAAGATATACAAAATCTAACTTGCTTCTTCATTTTTTTTTTTTTTCTTTCCTTTTTGTCTTTTTTTCGTGACCGGTAACGGGATCGCAACCCTCAGTGTCGTGCCCATACCGGGGACCGGCAACGGGATCGCAACCCTCGGTGTCACGCCCACACCGCACTCAACCAGTGAGCAGGAACTGGTCTCCACATGGGATCTGAACCCTCGGTGGGAGCGCCGCCGCGCTCCCAAGCGCCGCACTCCACTGAGTGCGCCACCGGGCCGGCCCTTGCTTCTTCATTTTAATTCTTTATCTAGAATGCCATGCTGACTTGTCTCTCCTCTCTGTTATTATTTACTGCCCCTTCTCAGCGTTTGGGTTTCTGCAAGTGTCAAGTGTTTGTCAAGAATGATAAGGAACAGTCAGACTTCCCTTTTCAAAATGCAAATACGATTATTTACTGGCAAGAGTAGGGTTGCGTTTTAAAAAGTCATGGGCAATTTTTTCTCAGATACACATTATATAAACTATTAAAGATGTATCAGTCTAAATAAGTGTTTTCCCTTCAAGTTTTGACTTTTCCAATGTAGCAACTTCTGCCCTTTTAACATTTTGTTTTGTTTTGTTGTTTTGTCTTGCTTTGTTTTTAACAGCCCAGTAACCAAATCATTTGCTTTGCTTCATAGTGTAAGACAAGTGTCAAAAACAGCTTCAACCTATCTTCTAACAAGAGAATGTATATTCAAAGGGGATCTGCCATAGCTTGTTACACAGAATTATAACATGTTTCTCTCGTAGGAATTACTAATGAGCAAAATGCAAAGGTGGAATAAAAGTGTAAAACAAAGACTAAGACTAGGTAACAAACAGACTAATCTACTTCTAATTGACTTTTAGTCACTAGGGAATGTGAGCAAAAAGCCTAAAAGATAGGTAACAAACAGACTAATCTACTTCTTTTTTTTTTTTTTTTTTGTCTTTTTTCCGTGTCCGGCAACGGATTGCAACCCTCAGGGTTGCCCCCGTACCGGACCAGGACCGGCAACGGGATCACAACCCTCCGT
>NW_007727095.1:197455-201254 GCF_000696425.1 Galeopterus variegatus
CAGACTAATCTACTTCTAATTGACTTTTAGTCACTAGGGAATGTGAGCAAAAAGCCTAAAAGAGACTTGCAGTGCTTTCTGCTTCCATAAATAGCTAAGTGACTTTATAAGTATTGGGTGTAATAATTAATACAACACAAGATCTCAGATATGCCTGAAATCTTTGCTCATCTCAGTTTCTTGCTCTTTTGAACTGAATTTTTAAGAGCCACATATTAGTAAATATTCACTGAACTACATACTAAGCATTGTGCTTAATGCTGGACATAGAGGTAAACAAGATAGACAAAACACCAATGGATACTCTAATGAGAAAAAAGATAATAAACACAGAAGATAATCACAAATCCTGATAAAGGTAATGAAGGAAATACAAAGTGTGATTAAATTGAGGGTAAAACTTTAAGGTAGTCAAGGAAAGTTGCTCTGAGAAGGTGGCATTTAAGCTGACCTTCCACCCTCTATTAGATTTCTATATCTTTAGTGGTCTTCTCAGCATCCTTAATTTAATTTGGTATCAACTAAAAATCCTTTACATATGTTAAGAAAAAAACTTTATTTCCCAAAACCATGTCCCAGGAGATAATTTATAAAGGATTCATGTGCCATGTGTTATACCCTCAAGAGTAGAAATTATTCTATTGTCAAAATTCTCAATAAATTCTTTGGTAGAATTCTCCACAATCTCAAGGTTTACTAATTTACTTACCCAGTGCTGTATATAATGTCAGCAACAACACAGAATAGTAGAAGATGTTTAGTTTGCTCAAGACATGAAGGGAAAATGAGGTCAGATTTACAAATCCTGGAGGTTCTAAACAGAATAAATTTGAAAAACCCAGTGAACACATACAAAGTTCAATTTCTTTATGACATTTCCTAGAAGACTTCCATGGGCTATCTACTACATATTTAGAAAATCCTTTGTTATATGGTAACTATACAGATGATACCACTTTAAATCCAAAAATTGGCAAGAAATCCTGGTGAGCCAATTCATTTAGAATTGCAGAAGATAGAAAGTTCAAAGAAATGGTATAATTGTGAGACATTACATATATCATTGTTATATGTATCACAATATGTTGAACTCATATATATAATTTATGACTGAAAATAACAGACACACTGCCAGAGGACTATACTATTTTATCTTCGTGTAGGTTTGAAAGGTAGTGCTATGTTCAAAAGACGATCAAATCTCTGCGTTCTATGGGATTTAGTATCCAAACATACAAACTTCCATAAGATGTATCAAAATATATCAAAAGTATATCAAAGAAACATAAAAATTTCTCCCTTCTAATCTTAAATATGAGTATCTGTCCAAATAGTCCTTTCCAAAATATGATACAGTTCTTAACTCACAGCTATTCTCTTACCTCATTGAAAGGGATCCCTAAAGCTTTCCAAATTAACATGCTCTTAACACATAGTGCCAAAAAGGCTAAGTGTAAGGGCTTCACACAGAGAAGCTCTGTTCTGTGGCTACAGACTAAAGTACCACAGATCCTCAGCCTCAGTCAGCCATTTCACTTATGCACGTGGCTGATCATAAACCAGTCAGTGGAAGACTATGACAGGAAGCTCAGTGAACACTGAGCAACACTAGAGGTGAAAAATATTTAAAGGACAGGGCTCAATGAAAGACAGCCTGATGTAAGTTAAATAAGTTATGTCTTTGTTAATAGGCCAGCACATTCATTTTAAACTTATAAAATTGTTCATCCTGTTGACAGTTAATTTTGTACAAAGACTGATAATGCATGACCTTTCTCATTTTGTGTGTTACTCTCTCAGCTTCTTTTCGGTTCTAGTCTGGTACTTCTCAAAGTATTAATGTACATATCCAGCTAGAATAACAATTATTTACTATTTAAAAAAATCATCTTTTAGCCTTAGAGGCAGCTATACTTTAAAATTTAAACAATGATTCTCTACTTTGGCTGCACATTAGAATAACCTGGGTGAACTTTTAGAAAATACCCATGCCCAGGTCTCAGCCTCCAGAGATTCTGATTCAACTGGCTGGGGTAGAGGGGGAGCTTAGGCAGCAACCCAGTGATTCTAAGCAGCCAGGATTAAGAAATATTCCTTTAGACAGAGTTGTGCTCTCTGTCTTGACTACATGTTGGTATCATCAGAAGAGCTTTAAAAAATACTGATGCTTACTTCCCAACCTAGAGATTCTGACATAATTGGGTCTAGAATGCTATTGTAGACACTAAGATTTTAAAAGTTCCCCAGAGGATTCTAAGGTGCAGCCAAAGTTGATAAATGTTGTTTAGGAGAAAGAACTGACCTGGGTCAGAAGACTTGGACTGGAGTCTCTCCTTTGTCTCTGACTTAGGACAACTTACATAACAAAGCCTTAGTTTTCTAATCGCTAAAGTGGGGACAATAACACCTACCTCACAGGATTGTTATAAGGATTAAGTGGGATAATGTAGGTAAAAATATATCTTAAATTTAAATAACTGTGCGAAGATATTGGTATCCCCATATAATGAGGCTAGGGCCCTCAAACATTTATTTATTTACATTATGTGCAGGAAAATATACATGCATTGTAATACTTCTTAAAATTTTCCCTAGAATTTAAAAAATTAACAGAAGAACATTCAGTACATTTGTGTACAGTACCCACTCGGTTCATCACGTTATTATTTAATCATTATGACAGTACTCCCTTCCCTCACCATCAGTTTCTGATCCTAGGTATTTCATGTAAGTTAGGAAGGGATAAGGTAAATTTAATTCAACAAGTATTTATTGTCTGTTATACACAAATTCAGTGATGGGCGCTATGGGAAATAGAAAGGTAGAAAACAAGAGTTCCTACACTGAGGAATTATAATCTGGTTGAGGAGAAAGTACACATACATTTGGAGTGGTTATGTAAAGCAAGGTGATTGGTTAATTAAGTTTAGAATTAACTGTCAGGAAGAACTACAGGGATTCAAACAAGCAAGAGCTCATTATGAATGGTTGGAATGGTTGGAGAAAATAGTATAGAAAAAAGAGGGCATAAGGTGAGCCTTACAAGACACTAAGATTTAGAAAAGTTTGGACACTAAGACTTAGAAAAGTTTAGAAAAACAACTTAAAGAAGGGATAATAGCATGGGCAAAAACAAAAGCAGAGGTTAAATGGGCTTTCACCTTTTAAGGTAAAATGAGGTTATTTGGGTGGGCCCTACTCCAACATGATTGGTATCCTTAAGGGAGATTAAAACACAGACAACACAGACTGAGGGATGACCAAGTGAGGACACAGCAAGAAGGCAGCCATCAGCAAGCCAGGGAAAGAGGCCTTAGAAGAAACCAAACTTTGATTTTGGACTTCTTGGCTCCTGAATTGTGAGAAAATAAATTTTTGTTGTTTGAGCCACCCAGCCTATGGTATTTTGTTATGGCAGCTCTAGCAAACTAATATATAGCTTTATTTTAAAACTTGGTTATACCCTAAAGTATGTTTAAACATACTTTAAAACTAGGTTCTTTGGGGCCGGCCTGGTGGCGCACTGGATAAGTGCGCCGCTTGGGAAGCGCGGTGGCGCTCCCGCCCGAGGTTCGGATCCCACATACAGACCGGTTCCCGCTCACTGGCTGAGCGAGGCGCGGGAGCAACACTGAGGGTTGCAATCCCGTTTGCTGGTCCCCGGTCCGGTACGGGGGCAACACTGAGGGTTGCGATCCGTTGCCGGACACGGAAAAAGACAAAAAAAAAAAAAAAAAAAAAAAAAAAAAAAAGGTTTTTTGCATCTTAAAAGGGACATATTACTTTTAAGCCAGATAGC
>NW_007727095.1:202131-214582 GCF_000696425.1 Galeopterus variegatus
GGGGGTTGGGATCCTTGGCGGGACCCGAAAAAAAAAAAAAAAAAAAAAAAAAAAAAAAAAAAAACTAGGTTCTTTGCATCTTAAAAGGGACATATTACTTTTAAGCCAGATAGCCAAGTATTTTTTTTTAGTATAAAATTAGTTTTTATTTTTACCCCAAAATAAATGCTTAACAGTTTTCCAAAATCAAACTAAAGATGAAGGGCCAGCCCTGTGGCTCACTTGGGAGAGTGCAGCGCTGGTAGTGCTGAGGCCACGGGTTCAGATCCTATATAGGGATGGTCAGTGCACTCAGTGGCTGAGCATGGTGCAGACAACACCGAGCCAGGGTTACGATCCCCTTACCAGTCAAAAATTAAAAAAACAACTAAAGATGAACACTTAGAAAAAAGGGCAAAAGTGTATTTTTTTCCCTTCCTTGGGGGAACCAGTAAGGCAGAAATTCTAATGTGGCTTGGTTTTTGTCCACAGGACTAGTCTACACAAACAAAACAAAACAAAAACTCTTTCCAGCTTTTCCCCTACTATCAGTTGTACCTACCAGGGCTGTGCCTGGTGGGAAAAAAGCCCCCAAACCACCCCTCCTCCCCAAACACGACACAAAACAAAGGATTTGAAAAGTTGGGAAAAACCTTTTTAACATGTTCATACAAAATCCTTTCTAAGGAGATTCAGTGAAGATATATCCACCAGCATCTTGGCTGAGGTTTCTGCCTGGTGAGTTGGGGCATGAGCACACCAGGTTAACTCATGCCAGAGTCGCTGGGGTGTGACTTGGACACATCTCACCATTCACCACAGGATAGCTGAGTATTTGAAGCTGTTTGTTGTAGTTGTTTAGGGAAGCAGCAGCCGGGGAACAATATTGATATGGAAGTTTAATGTTTCAAAATCAGTAGTGTAAGCTCAGTCCTCAAAAGACATAAAAGCTAACTAACGGTAAAGCCTATCGATACTTATAAGAAAGCTCTGACAATTTCTGTTATTCTCTTTTGGGGGTTAGGCTGTAAAAGAGTGACTTCTAAACCTGGCTGCTTTTCAGAATTATCTGGAAAGCACTTAAAAATTAGATTTCCAGACTTCTACCACAGATATTTTGATTCAGTTAAGTCTGAGATAGGGCCTAGGAATCTATATATTTATTAAATATCCCTAGGTGATTCTGATGTACTGCCAGGTTTAAGAATAACTGCAGTAAAGTACAAGGAATCAAAAGAGAGAGAGAGGTTTTCAAGCAGACCAAGGATGAAGGGAGAACAAAATGGACCGTTCCTCTTTACCCACTTGTTAGCTATCAGCCTATGCAGCGTCAACAAAAGTTAAGCAGTAAATGATGGAAATAGTTGAAAACTAGTGAAAAAGGTTATCTAGTTGTACCTGCATGTTCATAACTCTCTAATCACTGCTAATAGTGACTATTAGTGCTTTTATATAGATATATTTATAAATAATTGTTTTACTAGAAAAAGCATATGAGTGGAAAAACATATTATTCTTTTGTTTAAATATACCTATGGAAAGCTTCACTGTTCCAAAAGATTACTAAAAGCACCACGATCCAATGGTATCAGCCTAGGTTTATTGAAGGTTACCAACTAGGAGGAAATAAATAGCCAATAGCCTTTTGAGTGTTCCAAACTTATACCTATAAAAGTTCAGCAAAAATTTTTAGCAGCTATCAGAGGTGGCATGACAAGGAACTTTATTTATTGATTCCTTAATAGGGTTGAGATTCAATAGGCTTCACAAACATTTATAGAGTACCTGCTATGTGCCAGGCATCAAAACAGACATTTTCAAAAATGTCATTTATGGTGGATGGCAGGAAGGGACACACACTGATGAATCATCCTTAAGAAATCTGAGATGAGACATGACTGTGACACTACATCCCTAAGTTGCAGGCTCCCAACAGTAAGAAAATGGTTAAGAAGAGTTAGAAGGAATCTTGTTAGGAGTTAGGGCCCTCCCTCCTCACTGTCCCTACTTTAAAATTCACATTCCTCTAAGAGGGACTGCTTATTAATAATTATCAATTAACCTTCATTATTTATTAATGTATATTACCAGATTATCTGCTAGACAGCTCAACAGCATGGCAAATATAGGCAGGAAATACATCCAGGTATAGACACATGTCAGTAGAGGTAGGAGGCACCACAGGCAAAGTCACCTTCTTCACAACTTTTCCTGCTCTGCACACGTAATTCAAATTTATATATGTACCATGTATGTTTTGTCAAGCTTTGTTTAGCACTTTGTCTTTAATTATTTGAACTAACAGGTCCTTTTCTATTTAAAAATATTTCATATATAAATTACATTAAAAAGCTACTTATATTAAAAGTTGAGCTATATTGTGATTTTCCCTCATTTTACTGCCATGTAGCAGCAAAATACTGAATTTTTTTTCAAGATAAGAATACTGTGGGAAAAGTATGATAGTTTGAAGGATGTACCTCACAGAACTCACGCAAAGACAATTTACATTGCTATTTATCACTTGATAATAGTGAGGACATTATATAATACTTTAAAATAAAGTCTTCTAAGAATAAAAAGAACCATGACTAACCTTTAAGCTCTGGGTATCCTTGATACCTAAAAGTTATGAGAATGGTAAGCTGGATCAGCACAATCAGCACAAAAAGGACCCGGGCCTGCAGAGAAATAGATGTTAATGTGAGATAGGTACATATGTACAGCTTCAGTTAAGATTTTTAAAGTGGCCTCATTACCAGAAATCGAAATATCATCTGTGATACTGTGATACAATAAGAAATATATATTTTGGTCTTCATCCCCAGCTCTGGGCCAGAGCTCCTAAAACCCTTGTAATTTTCTAAGTGATAACAGTGATGGGAATATCTTTGGTTATAAGCCAGTCACACGCGGCACAACGACATTTCAGTAGTCAGACCATATATACAACATTAGTCAGAGCAACAGGCTATACCATATAGCCTAGGAGTGTAGTGGACTATATGGTATCTAGGCTTGTGTAAGTACACTTGATGTTCACACAACGGGGAAATTGCCTAACAATACATTTCTAAGAACTTATCACTGTAGTTAAGCAAAGCATGACTGTATTTCGTTTTTGTCCCTGGCTCCAGAAAAACAGCTCTGGAGTGATGGAGTGATAAAGTGAAAGGAGCAACTTTTGTTTCTTATAACAAGCCCCTTTCAAACACACCTGAGTTTATGTTAATGAGGTGACTTTTTGAAAGCCCTTAAGCATGGTGGCTGGTTGCCAGCCGGACTAACCAAATGATTAGAGGGTTAGAAGTTTTAGCTTCATACAAACACCTCTTTCCCTTCTGGCAGGGGAGAGGGGATGCAGGTTCAATTAATCACAAATGGCCAATGATTTAATCAATCATGACTACATAATGAAGCCTCCATAAAAACACTTAATTGAAGGAGTTCAGAGAGCTTCCTGGGAGGGTAGGGTATACCTGGAGAAGGCAAAGAAGCTTCCACGACCCACCCCCATACCTTGCCCTATGCATCTCTTCCATATGGCTGTTCCTGAGTTGTATCCTTTTACAGTAAACCAGTAATCTAGCAAGTAAACTGTTTTCCTGAGCTCTGTGAGCCGGTCTAGCAAATTACTGAACTCGAGGAGGGGGGTTTTGAGAACCTCTGATTTATAGAAAGTTGGTCAGAAGCACAGGTGACAACCTGGACTTAAGACTAGCATCTGAAAGGGGCTGGGGCAGTGGGCAGGAAGGGCAGTTTTGTGGGACTGAGCCCTTAACCTGTAGGGTCTGTGCTAACTCCCAGCAGTTAGTGTCAGAATTGAGTTAAATTATATAACACTCATCCAATGTCTACCAAGAATTGGAGAATTGCTTGGTGACATATTTGGTGTTAGAAATGTTGTGTGAATATAGAGAGAGACAGTTTTCTTTTTCCTTTCTTTTTTAACACTCATCCAATGTCTACCAAGAATTGGAGAATTGCTTGGTGACACATTTGGTGTTAGAAATGTTGTGTGAATATAGAGAGAGACAGTTTTCTTTTTCCTTTCTTTTTAGCATCATTAGCAAAAAATGACTCTATAAGAAAAATATGTGTTCAAAGGGAATCAAACATCTTATCCACCAGTAAAGAAAATTATACATTGCCTCACCATTACTCTTTTTGAATTTAGATACTTAGACCAATATTGAAGCTAAATAGTTTTATACAGTTTATTAAGTGATCAAATTGAAATAGTCCAGGCCGGCCCCGTGGTGCACTCGGGAGAGTGCGGCGCTGGGAGCGCAGCGACAGTCCCGCCACGGGTTCGGATCCTATATATAGGACTGGCCGGTGCGCTCACTGGCTGAGCGTGGTGTGGACGACACCACGCCAAGGGTTGTGATCCCCTTACCGGTCACGAAAAAGAAAAAAAAAAAAAAGAAAAAGAAATAGTCCACTTTCACTGTACTAGGAGAAGGTTAATTTATTTTCTGTCTTAGACCATTTTCTGTCGCTCAGAACAGAATACCTGAAACTGAGTGATTTATTTAAAAATGCAGTTTATTTCTAACAGTTTTGGAGGGTGAGAAGTCCACTGTTAAAAGAGCACATCTGGTGAGGGCCTTCTTGGTGGGGACTCTGCAGAGTCCTAAGACGGCACAGGTTTTCACATGGTGAGGGGGCTAAGTGCTTTAATGTGCTTACTTCCTCTCCTTATAAAGCCACTAGTGCCACCCCAGTAATAACCCATTTATTCATTAATCCATTAATCCATGAATGGATTAATGCATTCATGAGGGCAAAACCACACAATCCAATCACCTCCTAAAGGTCCCACCTTTTAAATCCTATAGCTGAATTTCCCACCCTCTTAACATTACTGCAATGGGGATCAAGCTTCAATATGAGTTTTGGGGGGACATTCAAGCTATAGCAATTTTGTTTTATTTAAAGTTGTGTAAGAGTTAAAAAACACAGTATGTAGTACACTGCAGGCAGAATGAGCAGAGACTTCATTTTATTTTGCTTTCTCCATCAAGAAGTCATTCACTTGGAGGTTAACTCACAGTAAAAAGGCATGTGATGTAGGTGCTTGTTTTTCAGTTTGGTCCCCAGACTATTGTTGAAATCACCTTGAGCCTGTTAGGAATGCAGAATCTCAGGCCCCATTTCAGATCTACTGAATCAGAATCTGTATTTTAATAATATCCCCAGGTGATTCATATGTACATTAAAACTTCAGAAGCCTAGTCTAGGTGGCTATTAAAATCCCCAAAAGAAAAATGAATAAATAATAAAAAAATTGTAATAATGAAATATAAATGCCCATTTATCTTATTTTTTAAAATCTCAATTATACAAATAACAAAAGTAAATTAAAACAATAATAAATTCATATTTTAAGTCTCTGAAGAATATACTAAAACTATCTCTGGGAGGTGAAATTAAGGGAGATTTAAATGTTCTTCCTAATATTTTAGTGTATGTCTTTTTTTGTATTTTATGTTAATTCCCAGGATAAATGAGATCTGAGGGAACTAAAGCATAAATTTCCACTGCTTCTCTGGAAGACAATTTAATAGCATACATTAAAAACTAAAAAAAAAAAAATCCATTTACTATTCAAGAAATATTTATTGAGGGCCTACTATGTGCTAGGCATACCAAACAAAGATCCCTGCACTCATGGGGCTTATTTTAAAGGAGGAGATAAAGAAAAATAATGAATATAATAAATAATTTTTGTAATTATGTAATAAATAAGTAAAGTATATAAAACAGTTTGCCCACCCTTTGATCCAGCAAGTCACTTCTAGGAATTTATCCCAAGAAACTGTATCATAAATACACATGAAAACTAAGTTACAAGCCTCATTTATATAGTAGAGGGAAAAACTGGAAACAACTTAAAAGTTCAACAATAGGGAAATGGTTAAATAAATTAAGGTATATCTATGAGAATATAATGCAGCTAATATCATTCCTCAGTGGAAAAAAAAATCAGACAGCAAAAGAGACTGAAAGTATAATACCATTTCATATTAAAAACTCATATACAAATGTATATGAAAGATAATAAGTAGAGAATATCATAATGACAAATCAATGGTTATAAAGGGTAGTGTGATAAAAGAATGATGTGGGGCTGATTTCATTTTATCTATTTGTAAATTTTCCAAATTTNTATCCCAAGAAACTGTATCATAAATACACATGAAAACTAAGTTACAAGCCTCATTTATATAGTAGAGGGAAAAACTGGAAACAACTTAAAAGTTCAACAATAGGGAAATGGTTAAATAAATTAAGGTATATCTATGAGAATATAATGCAGCTAATATCATTCCTCAGTGGAAAAAAAAATCAGACAGCAAAAGAGACTGAAAGTATAATACCATTTCATATTAAAAACTCATATACAAATGTATATGAAAGATAATAAGTAGAGAATATCATAATGACAAATCAATGGTTATAAAGGGTAGTGTGATAAAAGAATGATGTGGGGCTGATTTCATTTTATCTATTTGTAAATTTTCCAAATTTCTACATTGAGCATGTATTATGAAGGAAGAAATATTATTCTTTAAAAAGCCTTAATCTAACTTAGCATAGTCCCTATAATTTCCTTTGTTATCCTGGTTTCATGGAATTGGTTAGAACCAGGTCCCAAATTATTTGTCTATGCCTCTGCTTCTTCTAATTCAAAACAACTTATACACATTTTATTCTTCTAGGCAAATAACTAAACTTTAATTGTATAAGGTTCAACTTTCTTGTCACATGATTATAGTAGTTCCCCCTTATCCATGGGTGATATGTTCCAAGATGCCCAGTGAATGCCTTAAACTACGGATAGTACCAAACCCTATATATACTGTCTTTTGCTATAATACGTACCTATGACAAAGATTCATTTATAAATTAGGCACAGTAGGAGATTAACAACAGTAATAGTAATAAAATAGAACAATTATAACAAATATACCATAATAAAAGTTATGTGGATGTGCTCTCTCTCTCACTCACTGAAAATACTTATTGTATGCAATATTTTCAGATTGTGGTTGGCCTCAGGTAACTGAAACCACAGAAAGCAAAATTGTGCATAAGCGGGGACTACTGTACAAGTATATTACTTTAGCACTATGCGTTTACCAAATCCAGTAAAAATACGTGTAATGTTTAATTAAATTCACTCACCATGGTGCAGTGGTCAGCAAGGAGAATAAATGATGCCAAGGGATTAAATCTGAGATGAATATTATCTTGAAGAGAAAATATGTGGTGAACACTCTTACTTCTTCCAGCAGAATCCTAGTTATAAGCAGAGAAGAAACTCTCATGTACATTTTAAATATGTATAATGTTCTAAATTAAATATATTACTCACAAGAGTAAGTTTGTAATAACTTTTGTCAGTTATCTCTGAATAGCTACTTTTTTTTCATTTACTTTTGATTTTCCCTGTAAGTACTTTTAGTAGCATTTCTTTTAAACTCTGTAATTCTAGACTTGCACTGGAAATATCAGCATGCACTAAATATGTATTTTCTCTTTTCTAAAAAAACAAAATCTGTATTTCTCCCTGTTCACTGAAAAGGCCTAGACTGTAGACTCAAAATACCATTCCTTACTACAAGGAACCAATGCTCTTCAGAGAAATGGCTGATTCTAGTTCTTGAGTAAGAAATGCACAAGAACTTGGAATATCTTGCCACATCAGAAAGTAAGATAATTAACAAAGATTACAGGGATTGTATCAAAGCACTTAGTGGTCAACGTGATAAGGTTCCCAATCACCAAAGATAGAGCAATTTGAGCATAAAAAGAACAAATGCAATGGACTGAAACATATCAAATATATACATTTTAAACCTTTTAATTCATAATGATACTAAAAATAAAAGACTCATAGGTCACTTTTGGCAGATGCTAAAGAACTAACTCATTATTCTGAAAACTAGTTTAGAAAAGAGGGCAATAGGGAAAGAATCAAGAATTTATCTTGGATTCCCTGTATGAACACTATATCTGAGTACCAAATAGATGAGGGAATTTCCTTCTTTACAGGACTATTCTAATTAGTACTCCTCTAATAAGGAGAGGCAATTTGAATAACACCATTTTATAACTCTAATGAAAAAATAGATCTAAGCAAAGATCATCAATGGGTGCTAAAAACCTTTAAGTGAAAGGCTGATGGAGGGATAAGCCAGCAGTGTGCTGGAGCTGGCTTGACTGGCTTACAAGGGCCAATTGTTAAATTTTCAGGAATTTTGCAGGCTGGTTAGCATTGTATTGGTAGCTTAAAACCAGCCTTTTTCTTTTTTAAAGGCAAGGCAAGTGAAGCAGTGGGAGTGGAGAAGGAACAACGAAATCTGTAACTGGTTGTGATCAATTAATTGTAAACACCACTGCACTTGGACCCACCAGTAGGAATATTTATACTATGACAGTTAGTACTAATCAGGGAAATGCTACAAATCAGGATCCTCCTCGCTCTCCAAGGAGCTCAGAGGAAGAGGAGGAGAGACATGTAGAATTCATGAAGGCAGGAGAGACCACAATGAGAAAAAGAGAGGACCACTCTGAATGTTTTGAGCCCCAACCACTTCAAGGCTGGCCCTGGTGAGCACACGCAGCAGGAGCTGGTAAAAGCCGCTGCTGCACCCTTCACGTGAAGTTGCTTGGAGGCTGCAGGGGAGAAGAGGGCCTTGTTGGCCCCCAGGCCAGCAAGACCACTAGCAGGGTTCCTGTGAACCCATATAGGAGCAAATGAGTCATCGCATGGGACCTGTGCATGGCCCATCCCATGGGAACTGTTTAAAGAGTGGGCAGCACTAGGGGAGATGGGCCCACTGGGGGAACACTGGGGCACAGCATGGACAGCTGATCTGCCCTCCACTCAGCAAAGGACCACTCAGTGGAGACTGGTCAGGAATACAGAACTGCAGTAGGGTGCAGTTTGCTGAAAAGACTCAGGCCCAGACCAGAGTTTCCATACTACCCAGGTGTACTGGACCTCACAAGACCCAGAAGTGCTTACAAGGTCGACAATTAAAACCTGAGCTGCACAAAAAGCCTTCCCCAGGAAATCAGCAGCAAAGCAGCAATTTAGCTCAACCACAGGGCTCAAGTGCAGGTTACCACAGGAAGTTCCTAAGCCTTCCCCAGGGCATCAGCAGCAAAGCAGCAATTTAGCTCAACCACAGGGCTCAAGTGCAGGTTACCACAGGAAGTTCCCCCAGTTTAGAAGTAAGCAAAGGACAACAAGTTAGTTCCAGTGCAGAGTTTAAGTGGTGGGGATAGCTAATAATCCAACACAAAACTGAAAGAAAAAACCAAAGATCCACAGATCAGAGACAAAGTTCTGATATTAACCAGTAAAGATCTAACACCACCAAAGAATACCTATAAAAACTAAAAGAGCCAGAAGCCCCTTGGACTCCCAAGCCAGGGTGGGTGGAGGGCAGAGTGTCTCAGCCATGCCCCCCTGATGGCAGTATCCAGCCCAGTGACCACCATCAGGCCACCACTGAGGGTGCCCAGGGTTCCCAACCCAAGGGCCTCAGCCATGACCCCTGATATCCTCATCAAGTGCAGCAACAACCGTCAGGCCAACAGTGGAGGCACCCCGAGCTCCCAGGCCAGGATGGGGAGGGCCAAGGGCCTTAGCCATGCACCCCTGATGTCCACATCCAGCCCAGTGACAACCATCGGGCTGCCACTGGAAGCACCCTAGGCTCCCAAGCCTGGGTGGTGGGGGGCCAAGGGCCTTGGCCATGCCCCCTGATGTCTGCATCTAGCCCAGCAACAACCACTAGGCTACTGTCAGAAGTGCCCCAGGCTCCCAAGCCTGTACGGTAGGGGGCCAAGGGCCTCAGCCACACCCCTCCAACATCACAATTGAGCCCAGCAACAACAACCAGGCTGCCGCCAGAAGTGACCTAAGGTCCCAAGCCAGGGTGGTGGGGGGCTGAGGGCCTCAGCCATGCCCTCCCAATGTCCGCATCCAGCCCATCAACGACCACCAGGTCGCCGCTAAAAGCACCCCAGGCTCCTAAGCCAGGGTGAGTGGGGGCCCAAGGGCCTCATCCATGCTCTCCTGACATCTGCATCTAGCCCAGCGATGACCACCAGGCCACCACCAGAAGCGCCCCAGGCTCCCAAGCCAGGCCAGTGGGAGGCTGAGGGCTTCAGCCACATTGCCCCAATGTTGGAATCCAGCACAGCGATGACAATGAGGCCACTGCTGGAAGTGCCCCAGGCTCCCAAGCCAGGGCAGTGGGGACGAAGGGCCTCAGCCCTGCCCCTCCAAGGTCTGCATCCAGCTCACTGATAACCACTAAGCCACTGCCAAAAGTGCCCCAGGCTCCTGTGTAGGGGTGGTGGGGGACCAAGGGCCTCAGCTACGCACCCCTGGTGTCCGCATCGACCCCAATGACAACGACTAGGCTCCTGCTAGAAGCGTGTCGGGTTCCAAAGCTGGTGGAGGGGCAGCCCTAAGAGCCTCAGAACAAGCCCACTGACATTGGAATCCAGCCCAGTGACAACCACCAGGCCATTGCTGGAAGCACCCTGGGCTCCCAAGCCAGGGTTGGGGGGGCCTTGAGGGCCTCAGCCAAGCCCTGCCAATGTCTGCATCCAGCCCAGTGACAACCAGCAGGCTACCACTGGAAGTGCCCTGGATTACCAAGCCAGATTGGGGGTGCAGAGGGCCTCAGCCATGCCCTGTCGATGTCCGCATCCAGCCCAGCAACAACCACCAGGTTGCCTCTGGAAGCACCCCGTGCTCCTGATTTAGGGTGGTGGAGGGCTGAAGGCCTCAGCTAACCCCCACTGACATCCACATCCAGCCCAGCAATGACCACTAGTCTGCTGCTAGAAACAGTCCAGGCTCCTGAGCTGGGGCGGTAGGGGGCCTTGGTCCTCAGCCATGTCCCCCCCAACCTCCACATCCAGCCCAGCAACAACCACCAGAAGTTCCCCAGGCTCCTGAGCCTGAGCAGTGGGGAGCCGAGGGCCTAAGCCATGACCCATCAATGTCTGAATCCAGCCCAGAGATGACCATTGAGCTGCTGCCAGAAGTGTCTCAGGCTCCTGAGCCTGGGCAGTGAGCGAGTCGAGGGCCTCAGCCATACATGCCCCTAAGTCCGCATCCAGCCCAGCCACAAGCAAGCCTCTGCCATAAGTCCCTGGGCTCTCCTGCTGGAATGAGGGTGGTGCTACAGGCCTTGACCATGCCCTGCCTTCCTCCTCCTCTCTCTCCCCCTCCCCTTTCTCCTCTTCCCCTCACTCCCAACTGCTCCACTACATCTTAGAATGCAAAATAATAGTAATAATAATAAATAAATATATTAAAATTTTAAAATATAATAAAAGTCTTTATCTTTTAGTGATACGTATTGACATATTTAGAGATGAAATGTCATCCTGGTGCAGGGAGGGGAGAAATAGAAGGGGCATAGATGAAACAAGACTGGTAATAAATTGATAATTATTGAGATTGGCTGCTGGATACATGGGAGTTGATTACACTTATTACCTCTTTTGCAAATTCTTTAAATTTCCCATCATAAAAAATTTTTAAAACAACAAAAAGAACTATACTGGTGCTTAATCACACTTTTACTTTTCAAAACGTGCTATCAAATTATAAGTTATTGTTTTAAAGCAGGAATTTAATTTTGAGATACAGAGATTTTTAGAGTCTGCTCTTTAATTTGGCAAGGTAGGCACAATCACCTAAATTACTGGTTCTCAAACTGTAGTGCACATTAGAATCACCTGGCGAAATTATTAAAATAGATTGCTGGGTCCTATCTCCAGAGGTTCTGATTCAGTAGCTTTGGGATGGAACCTGAGAATTTGCAATTCTAACAAGTTTCCAGGTGATATTGATGCTACTAGTCCAGGATCCATATTGAGAATTGATCTAAAGGTCTGGTTGCTACTAGGCTGCCAGAAACCTATAGATATTCAATAAATATAGTGAGTAGGTAAAATATTAGATAATAAATTAATGTCTTCTCACAGATTTTGAGTTTCAAATCAGACTCATCTAAAGTTTGATACTTCAAAAAACAGAACTTTCCCATTAATGAATGAGGGAACTGGGTTCCCTATTTAATATTCAGTAGATTAATTTTTTAAAGTTAAACATATAAGACAGAAAACAGATCAGTGGTTTTCTGGGGATGAGGATGGAGGGAAAGAAGATTGCAAAAGGGCTCAAGAAAATTTTGAGGGAAATGTATCATACTGATTGTAGTGATGACGTCAAGGATATATTCATATCAAAATTTATCAGATTGTACACTTTAAATATGTAGAGTTTATTGTGTTTAAATTACAACAATAATGTCATAAGAAATGTTAAACATATAAAAAGTATGTGGTTTTACATTTTTACTAAGGATTCAACTAAGCAGACAGAAATGTTTCAATAAATGTGAGCTATGGAGTTTTCTTTATAAAACTA